>NW_006763290.1:1214305-1502228 GCF_000218685.1 Serpula lacrymans var. lacrymans S7.9 | reverse complement strand
TGTTAATCCAAAATTGTAAGGATGTTTTTTTTTTATGTACTGTATACTAGCAGATGCATAATTGGTCATTTGAGGTGAGTTTGTGAATGGCCAATTGGTCTTCAGACATCAGGCCTTGTAAATTCATGCTGGTGCTTACAGGACTGTACAACCCATAGATGGGTCCCCGAGCCATAAGCCGACTTACAAGTCTTCAGACATTGCAGAAGCTGTTGATATGGCTTTCATTCAGGAGTAGCAGATGGCAAAGAGGCCAGATAGTTGGTTTGGGTTAGTGTCCAGCAGAAATTTCAAACACATTGATAGCTGAAATTCCAAACACATTGATAGCTGAAATTCAACAAGGCTTAGAGAATGAAGAGGCACACACATCGGCCAATTTTGTGAAACAGTAAATGGCCTAGACCGTTGTGATGATACTCACTTAACACCATATTATTTTCTGTCATGTAGCCTGATAAATCACACTGCAATCATTGAGCATTCCAGCTTGCACCAGTCAGCTTTCCAGTACACCAGTTCAACTATGTATCACTTGCCACTTATTGTGCAATTCCATTTGACCTTCCCTTCATCAGTTTTTTGTCTATTTTATTGTGCAGATCCTTGATTGCACTTCCTTGTGTGAAATCAACGGTGCAGTATGTAACTTGGTGCCTGAAGCCAATCCATCAAGCACTTCAAGGGACCACTCCATACAAGTGGCCTATGGGATCCAAGTTCAGCTGTCTGAAATTGCACAGGATGAGATGGTAGGTCAATATCTGATCAGATTGACATGGGCGTCTGGATACACTGTACAAGGGCATTGCTGATGCACTTGCCCACACATACAAGCATGAGAGAGAATGGTGTTATTGTGGTGAGAAAACATAGTCAATGTGATCAGATACTTTCCTACTCATTTACTCTGGCCCTTAATTTTCCATCCAGTAAGCGAAGTTTAAATAGCTTGTCATAACACTTGTTCACCTTTTCAACAGATGACTACTTCAGGTTCAAGTTCAGGTTCTAAAAATCAGCAGACTATTAGTGATGGTTTGCAGGGAATGTTGCATTCGGAGGAGCAGCAGGTGCTTTTTCCCTCTTTGCTCTTTGTTTATTCACTCAATTATGCTTGCATGTACTTTTTGTGTGAACTTAAGTCTGCAAAGAGCGGAGGCGTCTATTGGTTTAATGGGTGAGTATTTCTTTATCAGCTGTTTGCAAGATGAAGATGTTCCAGATCTGATCAGAACATGCATTACTGCAATCAGGACTTGCCTACCAATCACATTATTGAATCCACTGTCAAGATCATTGCAGTTGTCGCACAACCTGTCCATAGATGTATTGATGGGGAAGATTGGCATCTGGACCTTGATGGAATGGTCCAAGGCATCTCACGTGTGGCTGTATTGGCAATGAGTTAGTGATCTACTAATTTCATTGATTCACGCATCTGAAATGACAAAGGTATGACCAACATTATTAGTATATATTACGGGCTGATGTAGGTCTTTATTACACCCCAATTCTTGCTCTATACTGGGCAATCAGAGGCTCTTGCTGGGCTAGTGCCTCCTGCTGCTGTGACAACATCAACCAAGATGCTTCTGCATCTGCCTGCGCCTTCCTTCTGGACTTGTTCACCTCATGGAGTTTCTGAGACATCTCCAAAGTGTCCTTCCGTCAAGCCTGAAACAAGCCTGTAATAATATTAGAAAAAATATTAATTAAATCATTTGTGTCATCCAGTCCGTTGCGTCACAAGTGGGGAGATGTGTGATAGATGAACTGGGCCTGCGCAATAGGGTGCTGAGCAACTAAAATAAACCAACAATTGGCCTTGACAGACATCTGCTTGGCCTGTAAGATGTAAATTCAGAGAAAAATAAATGAGAAACAGAACTTACACGCTGTACATTCTCAGCCATACATCTCAAGAATCATGATGCAGCCCCTCTGGAGGAGGATAGAGGAGGTCAAAGCTCAGATTGTCGCAAAACCTATGAAAACAATAGCATCAGTGTCCTATTGCTCAAATGAGGGGAAAACTACTAACACCAGTCATTTATCCCGTGTTTGGATCCATTAACATACACAAAAATTGTGTTTCTATGGCTAATATGAGCATAACTAGAATGCCCGCTACTATGACTAGTACCAGTCATATCAGCCAAGGTCAAGACTTCTGGGGCTAAATGGGCCAGGTGGGATTGAGGTGTTTGGGGGATGCTGATATCAGACAAAGGATAGTTTATTGTTGGAGAATTTGTTTGCAAATGTAGAAGGTCCAATGCATGTAGCTATAAAAATTTAACATCAGCTTGTTTCTACAGGGATAAACTGAAGCTTACCGGTGTGGGGGATTCCTGGTTCTTGAGCCCAGGCCAAGGAAGGCTGAGATTTGATCTAGTGTTTTCTGACAGTGCAATAGTACCTGCAGCTTGTGGTGGATTCTGACGGTCTTCATTAGTGTTGCTTTTAGTTTGATAATTGGGCACGGTTCCGACTGTTATTGAGGGGAGTAGACTGGTATTTCTGTGTTCCTTGCGGATGTAGTGCCCTTCACATCCAAAAAAAAAGGAGACAAAGCGGTAAAATTAGATAGAATGAAAATAAAGAAACCAGACTCACAGCTTGCATGTGAGCACGACCAGCCTTAGTATGTACACAGCACCATGTATGGATTGCCAGTACATTTTTTGACATTGTCGAGGGGGCTTGGAACTTGCTGGCATGCTGGAAGCAGTTGGTAAGTGTGTAAAAAATACATAAATGAGTCATTTGATGTGGATGGGACTGGCCCTTCATCATTGGTGAGTACTGTCCTGTGGATTTGGTTTGACCAGACTGTTCTACTCACCCTATATTAGGAAAGCACCTTCTCGGCTTAGTGCTTGTTTTTTGGCGCCAATTGTAGTTAACATACCATCCACTCCGTTGAGACCCCCTCCTGGTTCACTTGTGTTGTTGCTGACCATGATTTGGGCAGCTCAGGCCTTTTGTTACTCAAAACAGCGCCCGCCTCTTCAATACTGCCTACTAGTGCAATATATTTTTTGAGCAAATCCTCTGATCCACTCACCACAGAACCAAACAAATTATTTCTGAGCAGCACACAGTCCACCCCAACCAAATCTCTGCCTCAAAATCTCCCGCAAAAAGATTACTTGTCAACAAATGAGACCCCAGAGAAACAAAGGGGATACGGACAAGATCAGACAACCACAGCAAAAAGGAAATGTTGCCTTGATTCAGATGTCCAGGCTTCAAGTGACAAGCTTCAAGGATATGACAGCTTTGCACAGCAAACTCAAGATGTGTTAGAATATACTCTGATATACCAATACTCCATAGGATAATACCTCTGATTTGTAAGCCAGCCCAGTATGCAGCAGCTATTCTGTGTAAGACGTCCGTGGTTGCATGTCATGTTTAAGATCCTACATTGTATAACCTTGGCCATATTGCTCAATTGGTAGAGCAGCTGGCATGTATCCAGAAGGTTCCAGGTTCAATCCCTGGTCTGGTCATTATCCAATTTTATCAAGATGACCCTCTGAGCTCACCAATACCTACTACAACCAAGCACTTGGCCCTTTCTGACTCTTCCACTGATGATAATTTCCCTGTTTTTGCTGATCTTGTTCTCACTTATTGTATACCATTTTATCAGATATCTAGTACAGTGTTCATGGTGCAAGGACGGGACTCAAATAATCAAGTGAGCACTTTAAATAATCTACTGTGATCAATCTTCCAGCAATAATTTGTAATTGTCTTACAGGTAACCTACTAGATGTGTTTGGGAAATGTAACAACCAAGAGTTAGTTACTCTGGTGCACACAGGAACACACTATAAAGGTAGTGATGAGGGAGTGGTTACCCCTTAAACTGCAGAGAGTTTGTTGGTATACAATAAGAGGACTCGCTGAGGAGTCTCCTTCATCTATTGGGGTATTTATACTAATACAGAGTGTTTGCACCTATGTACTGTACAGTGAATAAAAGCAGTGGCTGATGATGTCAGAGGGCACAGCCCGTGTGACCAGCTCCACTGCGTGAGAGAGTTTGTGTCTAAAAGAAGAATAAAGGCAGCGCTGCGCGAGAAGGTGGAGTTAGAACGAAAAAGGAAAGTGCCCCATGGCACGGAGTGTGAACTATAGTAAAAGGTTAAAGCGGAGAATGAAAATTAAAGGAAAGGTCTGAAAATTGTGTTATCGTAACACTACCCCCCTTCTAAGGCTCAACTTCCAGGCGAGACCAAATACCGGAGGTGGTAGTTAAATTTTTGGGCATAGGTTGAAAAAGGGAATTAAAAAGTTGAGTCCATGCCTCTAAGCTTTGTGGGAGCTGAGGGGTTTTTAGAATAAAATTCACAAACAGTGTTGCGGGAATTGTCCAGATGGGTTTCTGGTTCCCACATTCTGTCCTCGTCTCCATAGCCCTTCCATAGGACTAGGAATTCTAGTTTTCCACGCTTTAAGTGTGCGTCCATCACCTGTTCGACTTTGAACTCTTCTTCACCTTCCTGGGTGACTACAACCGGTCCGGGCCGATCTACGCGCTGTCCCGGCAGCGGCCCTTTGTAAGGTTTCACATGGCTAATATTGACCGTGGGTACTACCTTCATTCGTTTTGGGAGTTCCAGCTCCACCGCATTAGGTTTGACTTCGTTAATCTGGTAAGGATCAATCCACTTTTTGGTCAGTTTTCTAGACTGCCAATCTTTTAACTTTAAGTGGTCGGTATCCAACCAGACCAGGTCACCGACTTTGTAGTCAGGGGCCTTAGTGCGTCTACGCTCTGCCCTGCTTTTCATCTGCTCTGCAGTTTTGAATAGCGCCTTGCGTGTTTCGTCCAAGACAGATTTCATGTCCTTGGCCATGTTCTCAGCAGCCTCGTTCTTGCTTTTGCCAGGTTCTACACCCCTTCTGGGGAGGTACAATCTAGTAACCTTGAATAGTGCCTTTCCTGTAGCTGATGACTGTTTGATATTATATGAGAACTGGGCTATTTTTAGCCACTTGGCCCAATCCATCTGCCTGTCATTAATAAATATCCAGAGATATTGTTTCAACTCCTGGTTGAGTCTCTCCGTTTGTCCATCAGTCTGCGGATGGAACACCGTTGATAATTTAGGTTTGATGCCTAGCATCCGGCATAATTATTTCGTAAATTTGCTAGCAAATTGTGGCCCTCTATCGGAGATAACCGTTTCTGGTAACCTATGGATAGACCATACAAAATCTTTGAATATATCTGCCATACCAGTGGCGGTAATGGTTTTGTTGGTGGGAATGAATACTACTTCTTTGGAGAAGCGATCTACTACCACCATTACTGAATCATACCCATTCGACTCAGGCAGATCCATTGTGAAATCAACCAATATATCCTGCCAGGGACCAGCTGGTATCGGATTTGTCATAAGTTTACCAGCCGGCGGTTGATGAGAATTTTTAGCCATGGTGCATCTCAGACAGGATTTTATGTATTCCTGTACGTCTTTGACCATGCCAGGCCACATATAGTTTCTGGAGATTAACTCCATTGTTTGTTGCCACCCAGGGTGCCCAGCCACTGGAGTGTCATGATGTCTATCTATTGCCTTGATCCTTGTGGACTCAGGCACATAGATTTTGTTTTTAAAATGGAAGAGCCCGTCTTCCCATAAATAGTTTTCATTGCCATCAAGGTGCGCCTTCTCTTCTGAGGAGATGTCTTTCTTGAAGACTTCCAGAAGATCGGAATCCTGCCTGATTCTAACATTGGCAACCCTTGATTGATCTATCAGGGTAACACCTTTGTTGTCATCTTCGATGCCGTTGGCATGATCCTCTCTTCTGGACAAAGTGTCCGCTTTCCCCATAGAGCTTCCAGGCTTATGAATTAATTTATAATTAAACCTTGACAAGTATACCACGTAGCAGGCCTGTCTTCGGTTCAAGTCTTGAGCCGTCGTAAAATACTCCAGATTCTTATGATCGGTCCAAATTTCAAATTGGTGTCTAGCACCTTCGAAGTAGTGCCGCCAGTGCTCTGAAGCTCTAATGATAACTAGCATCTCTTTGTCGTAAATTTGATAGTTGCGCTCTGTAGGCAACAAACTATGTGATAAATAAGCACAAGGCCTCCAAAGATTGTCAGGGCATTTAATTGACAAAACAGCCCCAGTAGCAAAATCAGAAGAGTCGGTTTCTAGCCGGAACTCTTTGGCTAATTCTGGAAATGCTAATATGGGCGCTGTTGTAAATGCCTGTTTAAGCTTATCAAAAGCTTCTTGTTCTTTGGCGCCCCAGTGCCAAACAATATCCTTTTTAGTGAGATTGTTCAATGGTCTCGTGATTTTTGCGAAGTTTTCAATAAACCTTTGGTAGAAATTTCCCAAGCCAAGGAAGGCCCTAACTCCCTTGACGCGAGTAGGTTCTGGCCAGTCCAATATAGCTTGAACTTTCTCAGGATCCATTCTGATTCTGTTCTGGCCTATGATCATACCGAGGAAGTCTACTTCCTTCACCTTAAAATTACATTTTTTGGGTTTGATGAATATGTCCCATTCCTGTAAGCATTGAAGGACTTCTTGCACGATCCTGTCATGCTCAGCCTCACAGATCTCTTTTTGGAATAAATACGTGCGCATCAACACACACTTTGGGATTTTGGGAAAGGGTAACTCCAACAAAGAAGAAGAGGTATCGAAAGTTACATGTTTTTCTATTTTATTTTTACCAGAATCAAGCACCCTATTGTTTGTCTCGCCGGGGCCACACTCCAAGGGAGATGCTGGTGCAGCGATAGTATCATAAATATTACAGTCACAATGCTTCATACAAGTACATATTTCAGATAACAAATTTAGAAATCTATTTACAAATTGGGGAGCCATCCCCTTCTTTCCATTATTGCTCGTGCAACACCCCGGAGCAGGGGCCACCTTGTTGTGGTTTACTTCATTGTTCATAGGAGCGAAGGCACCCAAGTGACCTAAGCTCCGAACTCTTTTCCCTGAGCTTTCATTTCATTGACTTGTTGGTCATAGAAGAAAGCTCGGATTTTGTTGTACGAACGACCGGCCAGAGTATTGAGCCAATTGTCCGGTTTTTTAGCTTCTAATTGGCGTGCCTGGCGCCCTTGATTATTTTTTTGTTGGGCGGCCTGCGCCCTGTTTCTGCAATCTCGGGACATATGTCCCTCTTGGCCACAGTTGTAACAGTTGCCCTTGAATCTGTGCATCTGTCCGCCTTGGACCACACCAATATCCATAGGGGCACCCTGTCCTGGCTGCAGCCCGAATGGCTTGAACCCGTGAGAGTGATTATGATGGTTTGATGACCCAGGGTGCCTCTGGGATTGGTTGTTTTTGGTGGTCTTGCCACTTTGGTGCATTTTGTAGAGCTCTATGGCCCTACCTATTTTTCGAACCTCCTCTGCTGCTTGAGAGAGATTCTTATTTCTCATATCCTGCAGATAAAGCTGTTCTGCAATGTGGGGGTTCACATTGCGTTCCAGCAGCTCTACTGCATGTTCATTGCCAAGACCCCCTTGGATGGAGAGGGCCAGGAATCAGGTTACAAAATCATCCGTCCTCATGTTGCCTTGTTTGAAGGAACAGATTTGCTAACGCGCCCAGTCACGCTCAGCTTGCAGCTTGAAATACTTTTTCAATCTCTACTTTGAGATCGTCCCAGGTGGGCCACACTCCTGCGGTGTAGCACTCCTGCAATCTAACTTGGGCGTATTGACCCGCCACAGGTCTATTTAGTCGAGATAGCACCACAGTGGCTACCTCAAAATCATCAGCAAATGTGTCCCAATTTGCCTTAACCCATATTTGGAGTTTGATCCACCATTCGGCAAATCACGCTCTGTCTCCCTCCAAGGTGCCAGGGTCAGCGACGACTTTGACTTTCTTATTGAATTTCTTCTCAATTGAGGGGGTTGCCGCAGGGGGATTTGCCTGCAGCTTGGCGAGTTGAGTGGTCAATGTCAAGATCTGTGCACGTATATTGTGCAACACAGCATTGACATCTATTTGAGGTTGCGACGACATGTCGACTTGTTTTCTTTGTAAAGTAAAAAAAAGGTAACTGGGGGTCCCCGCTTGCTATCTGCGGATCTACCTCTTCCCAGCTGAGTATCGGATCTTAATCTCCGACTACCCACACTATAGTATTGAAATTGTATGTAAAGTTATAGTATTAAACCCTGGTCCGAATGGTTGTCAAGGGAGCACATTTTTTCACTTGTTTTCGGTTAGGAGTAGAGGGTAGGTAGTGCAGTAGCAACGAGTGCAGTGAAAATTGTAGCCATATTGAAAATTCTCACGGTTATAAGAATATTCAACAATTGTAGTGAAAATTGTAGCCACATTGAAAATTCTTGCGCTTAATCGTTTTTACTACAAAACGCGATATAGTGGACACCAAAACTCACGCCTGTGGCACAACGTGACACAACTCAACCAAGCAAACCTCTTTTCCTATTATGTGGGAAAGTGGTCTGGCCCTACACACAAAACACATTGTTGTCGAGAATTTGCACATTTTGCATTACAAAAATTAACAACCATTATTAACCACACTATGGTGTGCATAAAAATAAAATCAAAGACCCTTCCCCACACATAAGAACACAGCTTACACAATGTGAGTTTATAACAGTTTATGGTGTTGATTCAATTAAAACTGACACATTGATTACAGAAGCCCAAATTATCAACAAATCAGTGCACATAGCAAATACATAAAATATATGAATATGAGCAATTCAAATATGCAGTATGTGTAGCATTGTTAATGTGTCATTAACCATTAACTGATATGTTGATGTGATTTGTAGACATATTCCACAGATTCCTGGACTAGAACGTGGTGAACATTGTGATAGAGATCACATACAATGTCATCAACAGATGACATCACCAAGTGTACAATGAGAGCACCTCTTGGATTGTAGAGATTTGAGAAATAGAAATATTGTGCAACCATATTTTGGAGGACCTGTGGATGATAATAACATGCCTCAGCCATTAGCTGGACCTGCATACCCTCAATTGCAGCCCCCTTTTCAAATGCATGGTGTTAACTACAATGAAAGGCTATTAGATGGGTTTCAAAACCAACATGCAGAACGGGTTAATCAATGGCATAATAGACTAAGAGGGCAGGAGCAGGTTGAGGATCAGGCAATTCAGCAACAGGAGGGATTACGGCTCCAAAGGCAGGAACAGCAGTTGGCTGAGGATCATATTCACCAGGACAGAGAAGTTCAACGGCAGGAGGCAGTTAGGCGGCAGGTACAGCGACAGGCTCAGCATGCTGACCTGCAATATGAAGAGCAAGTCTGTAGGGCACAGAGAGCCGCTCAAGAAGAGCTTGAAAGGAGGGAAGATAAGTTAGCAGATCAGGCTCACAGGGCTGCCAGGGATGCTGTAGACCAAGGCGAGGACTTAAATGAACTGGTAGCTGCCAGAAATGCACCAAGGATGCCAAGGCATCAACGACTTGCAAACAAACAAAATATTGCCAATCGCCGCCAAGCACAGGTGATATGCCAGGAGGCCCAACAACCATATGTAGAGCCTCTATACTGTCATACTTTACACAATATGGAAGTAGAGTGCCATAATTGTGGAGTGTTACACTGGGATACTGAGAGTCTCACAAGTTCCTCCAGGATCCATCCAAAATTTGGTGTGTGCTGCCTTCAAGGTCAAGTTAGGCTGGATCCTTTCCAGGAAGCACCTGCTGCGCTACGCTGTCTAATCCGTGGGGTTGACATTACTGCACGAGAATTCCGCGACAAAGTTTGCTCATACAACAATGCCTTTGCATTTACATCTTGGGTGTCAAGATAGACCATGATGTCACAAGTGCTGCAGGACTTTATAGTTTCCTTATCCATGGAGGCCTTCATTATAGCATCAGCGCATTCCATCCACCTGAAGGTGAAACTCCCTCTTTTGGCCAGCTTTACATTCACAACCCACAGACCGCCCTTTTTTTACATAATGAGAATAATCGGGGGCATGGCACTACACCAGCAACCATGCTGGAGATCCAGGATAACCTGGAGCAATTCAATCCATTCATCCCTTTGTAGAAGCAAGCTTATCAGATCATCATGGAAAAGCCTGAAGTAGAACGTGCCAACATAGCAGCCCATATAGCTCTTGATCAAACTCTGGACCAACATTGTTATAATCTTCCTACTACAGCGGAAGTTGCTGCTGTTATCCCTGGAGATGGAGAACAAGATGTTGATGAGCACCATGATATTGTTTTGCGGCTGAAGTAATTTGACCATGGCGGTGGTCTCAAGCATATCAGCCATTTGCACCCCCTTTATTCACCTCTGCATTATGTCCTCCTATTTCCCTTTGGAGAAGAAGGGTGGCATAGGATAATACGGTCCATGACAAATTATGACATTTGTTTATAGTATGAGAAAACATGCATTGGCCAGGGCTTGAACCTGGGACTCCAGCTTTCATGGTCTGGTGCTTTACCAACTAAGCTACCAAGGCGTACTTGGAAAGCATACTGATTGGTTGCATACCCAGAAGGTCCAGAATCACTGTACAAGGGTGCGGATCCCATTGTGTTGTGATAGTCCATTCAAAATGCTGATGGAAATATATGCAGTGAATATGTCTCCCAGCAGTGTTATTATGCATACCATCTCCATCCCCGAAGAACTGATCAATCCAATCTCTTCTATGGTGGAAAACTACTTCAGGAGTATTGTGTTGATGCATGGGCTTCCACAGAAGAAAGTGAATTGAAGTGGGTCCGTCATCATCAAAAAGACATAAGGGCAGATCTTTATTAAGGTGTTAAAGATGCTATGGATCAAAATGATGGGGAAATAGATTTGGGTCAACAGGGCCAGAACATTGTCCTACCATCTTCTTATTCTGGCAGTACACGGCATATGTACCAGCTTTTCCAGGACTCCATGGCTATATGTCGCCATCCCCATAAACCTGATATTTTCCTTACAATGACAGCAAACACCAATTGGCCTGAAATTCAAGAGGCTTTGCTGGAATACAATAATGCCGGTGAAATAGATGATGACCCTGATATGTCTACAAGAAAACAGACTGCTGCAGACCGTCCTGACATTGTTGCACGTGTCTTCTATCAGAAAAAGAAGGCACTATTGAAGGAAGTCAAAGATGGGATCTTTGGAAAGACTTTGGGATCTGTTTACACTGTGGAATACCAAAAGCGGGGTTTGCCACACATGCATCTTCTCATACTCTTGGAAGATCAACATAAAATTTGTGATGCCACCCAGGTTGACTCTGTTGTCTCTGCTCAAATTCCTGATCCTGTCACACAACCAAAGTTATGTTCAATGATCACAAAGTGTATGATGCACGGTCCCTGTGGAACTGAGCACCCTGGAGCCTGGTGCATGAAGAATGGAGCATGCTCAAAGCGCTATCGCAAAGAGTTTTGTGCTGAAACCAGATTTGGTGATGATGGTTATCCAGAATATGCAAGGCCTGACAATGGGAGGACTTATACAGCTCCAAGTAGTCATGTTTTTGATAATTGTGATATGGTCCCTTGCAATGCACAATACATATCTCTCTGCCAAATATGACTGTCACATTAATGTTGAAATTTGTGCATCTGTTGAAGCTGTTAAATATATTCATAAATATATTTACAATGGCTATGATCAAGCTTCAGGTATAGTGGGAGGGCAAGATGCAGATGTAGAAATTGTCCATGGAGATGCAAGGCAGCCGAGGAATGAGATTCAGGAATATATTGATGGTTGCTATATTGGTCCAGTGGAAGCATACTGGCATCTCTTGGAGTTCCCAATGCATGAAGAAAAACCAACAGTATTGTGCCTTCCCATTAACTTAGAGGATCAGCAAACTGTATTCATCAATGCCCATGATGATGCAGATAATATAATCAATAACAACTATACATCAAAGACTCAGCTCACAGAATGGTTCTCTGCTAATAAAAATCACCCTGAAGGTTGTCACATACCTTATCAGGATTATCCTCAATACTTTGTCTGGAACAAAGGTGCCAAAAAATGGACTTCAAAAAACAACAATTTGCTACAGGGAGAATGATGTTTGTCCATCAAAGCCAAGGGGGGCGCTTCTACTTCCGTACACTGCTCACTGTGGTCCCTGAAGCAGGGGGTTGGGAAGATCTGCGCACATTTGATGGGGTTTTACATCCAACTTACAAAGCTACATATGCTGCACATGGCCTGTTAGAAGACAATGGTGAATGAGATCAGTGTGTGTTTGGCAGAAGCAGGAGATATGCAGACAGGCCCTGAACTCTGTGCTCTCTTTGCAGTTATCTTACTGCAATGTTTTCCAAATGAGCCTGCAGACAGACCTTTGGAACCAGCACAAACACAAGTCTTGTGATAATTTACACTATTGCCTTCTTCAAAGAGGGATTGCCCAACTTTCAGAAGACCAAATTTATGATTATAGGCTATTCTAGCTAGAATCCATACTTACTCAATCCAACAAATGTCTTTCAAACTTCCCACCGATGCCTTTGCCTCAGCAACAATGGGAGCCTATCATTGCAAACAATATTCTCCACAAACAGCAAAATTATGACAGATTTGACCTTACTTTGGAGGTTGAAGATAATGTAGAGAGGCTCAATCAAGAGCAACAGAATACTTATGATACCATCATGCAGTAAATCCACCATAAGCAGGGAACAATTTTTTCTATTCACAGTGCTGGAGGTGGGGGCAAAACATATCTCTGTAACACAATTGCTGCCGCTGTTTGAGCAAGAGATAATCATAATGTTGCTCTATGTGTAGTATCCTTGGGGATTGCATCCCTGCTCTTGGAGGGTGGCTGCACAGCTCATTCACACTTTGGAATCCCTATTCTTGTACATAAAATATCCACATGCAGGATTCTAAAAAACTCTGACCTCCATGAGGTATTGAGACATACCAGAGTTATTGTCTGGGATGAAGCACCAATGCAACACCATCATGGGATTGAAGCATTAGATTGTATATTGTGGGACATTTTGGATAATCAGCTTCCATTTGGAGGCATTATAATGGTCTTTGGAGGGGATTTTCGCCAAAAAACACCTGTTGTTTCAAGAGGGTCAAGGTAACATATTATTTCTGCCTCTCTTAGAAAGTTGCAACTGTGGACAAATATCCATGTCTGCTATCTCAAACAGAACATGCACCTGAACTGTACTCCAGAAAGTGAAGTTTTTGGCTCCTGGACATCAGTGGTGGTCGTGAAATTGCAGAAGATGGAATAATTGAGCTTCCCACCAACATGCTTATGGCAGAAAACATCAAAGACTCATTAGTTAAGACTACCTATCCTGGAATTGCAAATGGAGACAAAGATGACCATTATTTCCTCCACTGCACCATCCTCTCCACAAAAAATGATGCCATTAGCAACCTTAACTCAGCAATCTTCTTCACAAAATTCCTAGGAGAAGAGTTAGTAGCTCTGTTAATTGATAAAATAGTTGGAGAGGGAAATGAACATAATGCTGTGGAATTCTTGGACTCCTTGCAAATATCTGGCCTTGCTGAAGAGCACCTCAAATTTAAAGCTGGATGCTTTATGCTCCTCCACAATATTGATACCCTAAATGGACTCTGTAATGGAACATGCATGATTTTGATAGAGATGAAGAGAAGAGTATTGAAGTGCCGTGCCTTGGGAGGAAAACATGCAGGAGAAATAGCTTTTATCCCATGCCTCACATTGGAATTTTCATTGGAAGAATTGCCCATCAAGCTATCACTTTGTCATTTTCCTGTTTGTGTTGCCTTTTCCATGACCATCAAAAAATCTCAAGGGCAATCAGTGACACAGGTTGAGCTGGACTTACATGTCCCAGTCTTTTCACATGGGCAACTTTATGTTGCATTGTCTTATTGCACTTTAGGAGAAAGAATTAAAGAGCTATTTCTGCATGGTTCAAATGACAGATGTACCATCAATGTGGTATATCCTGAAATTCTGACTGGCTTTTATCCGTGACTGGCAAGTAATTTGTTCCCAAATTCTTACCCTTTTTACGGAAATGTTTTGTTATCAGATTATATTATCATCCTTTACCACTTCTGTATTCTGTATTTTTATTTATCATCAATTTATCAATATAATACCACAGACTATCTATTCCTATATCATTTAATATTGGCTGTGTTCTCTATTATTTTGCCTCTGTGGCTCCTTTGCTTACCTTTGCTTACAAACCTTTGGACAGTACTACAGAGTCCAATGCTTCCTATTCTCTAGTTACTCACATTGGACTCTAGTTTCCAGTCCCTGATTGCTCTCAGAAAGTGGCTAAACACTTCCCTTAAGCTTTGTTCTTATTAGATTATGAGCCCTGTGCTCTAGCTATTTTCCTGACCTCATATCTCACCATCCAAGTGTCCTACTATTAGAGTCTATATAGCCAAAGTGTTTCCTGATAACTTTAGCATTGATCAATTACAGTATATATTTTCTAACAAATACTGCTTAGATGAAGTCAGCAGAAAACCTTCTAATGATGGTAGTGTAAATAGCACCCCAACCACTTATTGCTATCAACATCATCAGAGATTTCCAATGTATTTCATCTGTTCTACAGTGTTGGCAGTTTTCAGTGTACTATTTTTCTTCCTATCTCATAAACATCATGTTGTAGAATATGAGCTAGCTGCTGCATAGTTACAAGCTGTACACATTTATGGATCTATATGATAACTTTCCATTTGGTCCTTCACTATAACAACCTATTTGCCAAGGGGGAACTATTGGGGGAAAAATACTCATAGAGCAAGCACTGTGCATTTTCTAAAAGTAACACCAGATTTTGCCAGTGGCATTAAGGCTTTTTCCATATTTTTTAGTGTCTTTACTGGTGTAAGTGAGTTTTATTATTGCATTAAAGCCTCAAACAGCCTCTGGATGTACAGGACAAAACTGTGTAAGTGTGGCAAGGGTGCAAGGGAAAAAGGGCACAACAACTCCACTTTGCTGAAGTTGCTAAGTGTCTACTGAGTCTATCAGTTTTCCTACCCTATGACTGGGTGTAGCATGTATCAAGGCAATCTTGGAAGTTTCAAACAGGCTTAGCAGGTGCCAATGAGCTTTACAGGCAGCTGCAAGATAAACAAATAAAGAGACTTAATAGGCACCAACCATCTTCAGTGGGTGGCAAGGTAATCTGGGAAGCTTTGAATAGCCTTGGCAGGTGTCAAGCAGCTTCAGTGGGCATCAAGGTGATCCAAGAAGCTTCAAACAGCCCCAGAGACTCAGTAGGCACCAAATAGCTTCCATGGGTGTCAAGGCAATGCAGAAAGTTTCAAACAGCCTCACACAGCAAGCATAACCAATTTTTGACATACTCATAATTGATGGAAAAGTCTGAAAGTAGCTGAAATATTTGATTGCATTTTGGACCTACAAAATGATGTCTTTTTGTTGACATATTCCCATAAATACTATATTTTTGTGTGAATATGTAGAAATATGTTAACAAAAATACATTATTCTGATAAAGTCTTGTAGGTCCAAAATGCAATTAAACATTTTAACTACTTTCAGACTTTTTCATTGATTTTGGGTGTGACAAAAGTTGGTTATGCTTGCTGTGTCAGCAGGTGCCAAGGAATTTTACATGCACAGCTGGAAGATAAGCAAATAGAGAGATTCAGTAGACAGGGTATCAAGGCATTCTGGGAAGCTTCAAGCAGCCTCAGCAGGTGCCAAGCAGCTTTAGACACATGCAAATAAATTTGTAAACACTTCTAAATCTTCTGTTTCATCTTGATGTTAATGCAGTGGATACATGCACATAAAATTGTGAAGAAATGGTAGATATATTTAAAATTTTACCATGGTCATAATTATGGATATAATATGAACTGTTGACCATTAAAATTGACTATTAACTACTAACAGTAATGTGTACATGTTTATTGTGTGGTATCAATGGTTAACAGTGGTGTTATCAGCTAATATTGCATTTTATTTAGCATTTTTCTTCCCGGGAAAGTATATAGCCAATCAGAAATTTGTGAGGGAGAAAATGCTGAAATAATTGGAGGTAAATAACAAAATTAATATGTTTTTCTCATGATGCAATTTGATAAATTTATCCCACAACACAAAAAAATAAAACAGTCGCAAAAACCAAAGTAAATTTACACAGTACTTTCACTTTTTGCTAGGCAGCCAAGCTAACATCATTATGTATTCATCTGATTGGAAAAAAAAGTTTCAATTTTCTTCACCAAAATACATTGAAACAAAGTAGCAAACAATCATCATGTTTTTACATCCAAAGTTTTGAATGAGAACAGTATTTATGATATCTTATTTCTGATCAGACATTTAAAAATAAATGAGCAAAAACACTGTGAATAAACGCAGCTAAAATTCACAATGAAAATAGGGAGGAAATTGTGACTTTGAAGATTATTTGATTAATGATTTCCCTGTAGAAGAATTGTGGAAAAAACAGTAAGCATTTAAAATAACTCTAAACTATGCTCAAAATATTTGCCTGCCATAAGTTAAAAATATGTATAGCATGTTTTCTAGTGAAGAAAGTGGAGTACAAAGTTTTAAAAGTGAGTAATAACTCAAACTTACTCCACCATTCTATCTCTGAAAAATGTTTATGTAATTTTTGTCTTTGAATAGCATTTTTTCACAATTTTATTTCAGGAGACATAGGTTATTTCCCCCAGTGCATCATGGTCAGATCCCTCCCTCTTACTCAAAAAAGCTCTATCCTTTCATTGCTTGATGCTAGCTACTCTAGTGAAGCTATTGCCAAGCAGACTGGTGTTAGTGTAACAACCAAGAGTTTGTTACTCTGGCACACAACTCAGACAAAGCTATAAAGGTAGTAAGGGGAATGATTACCCTTAGGATAGGACCGAGTTAGTTGTGGGTAAACAACAGGAGGACTCGCTGAGAAGTCTCCTTGATCTAATGGGGTATATATACTACTACAGGTTGTTTGTACATGTGTACTATACAGTTGATGGGAGCAGTGGCTTATGATATCATAGGGCGCAGCCCATGCGACCAGCTCCACTGCGTGAGAGACTTTTGTAGCTAAGAATAAAGAAAAGTAGTGCAGCGCGAGAAAGTGGAGTTTGAACAAAATAGAAAGTGCCGCATGGCACAGGGTGTGAAAACTACACAAGAAAGTTAAGGAGGAGAATGAAAATTAAAGGTCCAAAAATTGTGTATTGTAATAGTTAGCCCTTCTGTTATATTCAAACTTTGCTCCAAAAAGTGTTCTACCCTATCTAAAGCTATTGGAGCTTGTCCTTTGAAGCTTTCCCCTACCAATATCTGACATGCCCAACACCTTATTACCTCTGCAAAGCTAACAATGCTGTAAAAGTGACCAAAGCCCTTACCAACATCATTAACCAGCCCCTCTCTTCCAATACTGGTTGTCTTTATTTGAAGAAATCTGGTATGAAGACTGTTGTGAAGTCCAAATGCCCCCTTCTCTCTACTAGGCATTGCAAAGCTTGTTTGGATTCTCCCTATGCCTACAAGGTTTGGACTCTGGAGAACTGGAAAAGAGCCATATGGTCTGATGAAACTAAAAAATCAATTGCCTAGGGTCAGATAGAAAAAAATGGGTATGGAAAGGGGCAGGTGAGGAGCTTAGTGATAGGCTGGTAGATAGAACTCTCAAGTTTAGAGGAGGTTCCTTAATGATATAGGGCTGTATAACTTGGAAAGCAGTTGGATTTGCTACCAAGATTGATGGTAGGATGGATGGGGACTTTTACCTTCAGATTTTGAAGGATGAGCTCCAGAAAACCCTGGAGCATTATGGTCTCAGTCCTCCTGATATCATCTTTCATCAGGACAATGACCCCAAGCACACCTGCAGGAAAGTCAAGGACTGGCTAAAGGAGCAAGCATTCAACATTATGGTTCGGCCTATACAGTCTCCTAACCTAAACACTATTGAAAATCCCCCCAACAGGATTCATGAATTGTGGGAAAGGACTCACTCAAGTGGAGTGGGAGAAGATAGCAGCTGAGGAGTGTCAGAGATTGATTGAAAACATGCCTAGAAGGATTTAGGCAGTGCTTAAAGCAAACAAAGGCTATACCAAGTACTGATAATATGCAAATACCCTTTTCATGGTGTTGCTGTTTTAAATTAACCATATCTCTATAGCATGTGAACCAATTCACATAACATATGGGGCAATATCATAGCCAAGAGTATGTACTATTTATAATTCCACCAAAGCCAAGTGTCATACTGAAACTGTTTGATATGCTTCATGCATGATACCCAAAGTCAACATAGAAAGAGTTTTTGGAGTTAATGTATACTTGATAATCTTGCCTCTGTCAATGAAGATCCACTTGAAGTCATGGAAGATTTCCATGATTGCATTTACATTCTTGTTTCCGTGGAGAATGAAGACAATGTAGTTAGACCCTCCAGGCCTGGCTGGCAGCGTGATGAAGATAATGAAGAAAGGGTTGAAGATGAAGATCCCACTGTAGGAAAGGTCATCAAAATGGATCAGACAGTATATGAGAAGGAGAAAGAGCATTTGGGATGGCTGATATAGATGGTATGCTGAGATGGAAGCTACAGAACAATCAAGCACAGAAAATATGTTTGTGCATTTTGCATCTGAGTTGGACTGGAGGATGAGAGGCAACATTCAAACTATAACAAAAAAAAACCTATCTCCACCTGCAAGGAGTAGAGTGTATAATCAGTCTTGGAGTCAATATTTATTACAGTATTAGCAAGTTAAGGATAGGGGAAAGACTTGGAGAGTTTTTGTTGAAAGGTAAGATGGGTTATTCAAGTACTAAAACGCTAGGGAACTGATACATGATAGCACAGGGTTTATGTAGGGATTAAGTATTGTCCTCAGACCACAAAGTAATAAAAGAAAGGTGGTCTAAGGATAAAATCAGCCAATAAGGAAAAAAATTAATATTATACAACTTTGGTGATTAATCAGCTGCATGAGAAACTGATCTATTAATAAGTTTGTCAGGTGGGTCTAGAATAATATCCCCATAAGTAGGGTGCTATTCTAGATTGAACCTCTATTAATATCTCCAAGCACTTATCCCAATTTGGAGCTGGTTAGTGAAGACATTTCTAACCGCTTCAACTGTTGTGTTGGACAGCTGGCAGTGCTGCCCATTCTCTTTTTTGTGATATAAAGTGGTAACAATAAAAAATAAAAATAAAAAAAGAGAAAAGGAGAATAATAGCAAAGGAAACTTCAAGCCCTAAGGCCAGCGGTGTGACTGGGAAGGTGTTCAAAAAACAAGACATGGTAAGTGAAGATGGAAAATGAAACAATCCTGACAGAGGATTATTTGCTGGGCCATACAGAATGAAATTGGGCATAAATCATTTGTGATCCCGTAGACACCATTAAATCCTAACTAGGCAACCTTGCTCATGTCAAGGACATAGTTTACAAACCAAAGCACATTTTTACTGATACTTCAAGGTCATCCAGAATTTATAATTGAAATGTGGATGAGAGAGGTGAAATACAGTACAAGTGCGTCCAAATAATTATTGTAAAAATGTAATGATAAAGAGAATATCTATGTTTTGTAGGAATGTTTGCCTCAGGTCACCAGTTCTCTGGCAATAAATCTGCTTATCCTGTATACATTAGGAAAAATGGGTAGCTATACAGAGCCCTATAGCACTATAAGTACTTATAAAGCTGCTATAGTGGTTAAACCTGTTATAGAACCTCTGCCATCTATAGAGCCTCATATAGCTCTATAAATGCTTTTATAGATGTTAGAAAATGTTGTGTAGCTAATAAAAAAGAATTAACACAGACAGGATTTGAACTCTCAACCTGCTAGTCAGCTTTTGGGTGACTAAGCAACCTATAGCCACATATCACACATGTATCCACTACACCATGAGAGCTTATAAAATGCATTATACAGGTATTATATATTGACCTTGTGTGGACTTAGGTTATTTTACTCATTGTCACCATATACTTGACTCCAAACACTTCTGGCTTCTTTCTATTGTTGAACAAGTTTGTTAGATTAATCCAGAATTTGAGGGAAATATAGATACTTCTCCCCTTGGTCAAAATTTTGCCTACTACTACTCTATAAGAGCTATAAGAGCTATAATTACGCTAATAGTACTATAGTTTCTATAAATGTATTGATATATATAGGTGGTGGCTATATAGCGTTATATAGCAAAAGGGTTTTTCCTGATGTATCTCACTTTTGGAAACTTGCCAAGGTCCATGCGTCGCAAACCATCAAATTATGCTTGCATCTTTATTGCCTATCTCTCTGTCAGCAAAAATGTAGGAGAAATTTTTCCTAACAAGCAGAAGTCAGCATGTATCCAACAACTTTTCCATGACTCAATGAAGCCTCTGATAGTATCCATCCTATTCTTGCCTGTTATGTTGGTGATTCTTGTGATTCTAGCTGTGTGTGGTATGAGTGTGGGTAGAAAATAGTCTATGTAGTAAGCAAAGAAATAATTTGGCACTGAGGGGATTAGAATGAGCAGGTGGTGGCAGGGTGATTTTGCCCTTGCAAAGGGGCTCATTGTTATGATACACAATTTTTGGACCTTTAAATTTCATTTCCTCACTTTAACTTTCTTTTGTAGTTTTCACACACTGTGCCATGCAGCACTTTCCATTTTGTTCAAACTCCACTTTGTTGCATTGCGCTGCTTTCCTTTATTCTTAGTTACAAGTCTCTCACACAATGGAGCTGGTCACATAGGCTATGCCCTATGACATCATCAGCCACTGCCTTCATCAACTGTATAGTACACATGTACATCAGGAAAAACACTTTGGCTATATGGGCTCTTATAGTACTATAATTGCAAAAATAGCTGTTGTAGTGATTATAGCTGTAAGAGAAACCCCATCATCTATTTAGGCACAATGTGCTCTTATATTGATCTTATAGTTGGCTATAGTTCCAAGAAGCTCCTATAGTAATGTCAATACTATGATGGCATTTAGACATAGGGCCCATAGCACCTATGGCAATTATAGCACTTATAGCACACATATAGTAATGTCAATACTATGATGGCATTTGGAGTAGCCATAGCACTTATTTCAATTAAAACATCCATAGTACCTATAGTACTCAAAGCACCCATAGCACGTATTGCATTCAATTACCAAATAATGAAATGAAAACAGCGCAGTCATATTTTGTATTAGCAATCGTACTATATGCAACAGTAAATAGGAGAGCAATTACAAATACTATCAAGTAGCTTGTGCAATGATAGTATCCTCCAGAGCTTCAAAATCAATACCAAAATCCTCATCCTTCATCTGGTCTTCATCAATCCCTAGATAATGGAGATTGGCCAGATTTCTGTTATAGTAAAATTAGTGACGGTGGTAACAGCCAAAATACTGGTACTTACAGAATGTCCTGGTACAGACTGTCTCCCATTTGCTTCATCCTCACAGGGTTTTTCTTCTGAAGCACCAACAGCTTTCTGAAATAGCACTCCCACCTTGAAATAAAATAAAAACTAAGTCTGACCTAAATAAATGATATTGTACCTGGTTTTAAAATGCTCTCTGAGAATTCTTGGGTAGCTTTATCACCATTCACATATCCCCTGAGGGAACATTCAATCTGAAAAGAAAATGGAACAAATAAATAATACAGACCACAGATTGAGGACATACAACTGCTGTGGTAATTGCAAGTAGAGCTAAAGGAATGCCTTTGAAATGTTCAGGATAGCATACTCCCTCACCCTTACACCTATACTATTGATTATGAATCAAGTCCTTGAAAATCTGATGACAAAATGGCTTCTGCTTGTTGAATGTTCTGGCCTTGAAAAAATAGTTCAATTTGGTGTAAAAATGGGAGAATGATAGCTCACTTTGATATCAAGATCACTGTCAGCAAATGCACCAGTCTTTAAAAGGCACATTACAGCCTGCTTGATTTGAACTGGGGCCATATGACCAGGAATTTGATAAGCACCATTGATTATGATGCA
The DNA here is from genome assembly GCF_000218685.1 of Serpula lacrymans var. lacrymans S7.9. Taxonomy (NCBI): domain Eukaryota; kingdom Fungi; phylum Basidiomycota; class Agaricomycetes; order Boletales; family Serpulaceae; genus Serpula; species Serpula lacrymans. The sequence continues at coordinate 1,480,175 of NW_006763290.1, read as the reverse complement.
CACTTTGGTAACAATTTCTCCTCAAACCTGGGCAACAGCCGAGAACTGTTGAAGGAGCTCATAGATGCCCAGATTGGGATAAGTGGGATCAAGCTATCCAGGAAGAGTTAGCAAGGCTCAATAAGGCAGGAACCTGGACGTACGTAGAAAAACCAAAGAACACCAACATTGTTGGCAGTAAATGGGTGTTTAAGGTCAAGAAGACCGCTTCAGGTGACATTGATAAGTATAAAGCCAGGCTGGTAGCCCAAGGCTTCAGCCAAGTCGAGGGTATCAACTATTTTGACACTTTTGCACCTGTAGGGAAGATGGCATCATTACAAATCATATTAGCAACAGCCGCGAGAAACAACTGAGAAACTCACCAGATGGACGTCAAGAGCGCCTACTTGAATGGAGAACTCGAAGACAACGAGGTCATCTTCATGAGGCAATTACCTGGTTACAGTGCCCATGGTCGAGAATCCATAGTGCTGCGTCTAAACAAGACACTATATGGCCTTAAACAGGCTGACCGTAGGTGGTATCAAACACTATGTGATGGACTTAAAAAGATAGGATTAGCCCATTACAAAACAGACAATGCTGTCTTCTACAAACACAAAAAGGAAGGACTTACCATCATTGCTGTCTATGTGGACGATATGACACTAGTCACCCCCTCTATGATCACCATGAACCACCTTAAAAACAACCTAGTGAGTTTGTTTGAAGTGGGTGACTTGGGCAAACCGCACTGGATGTTAGGTATTGAGATCAACAGAGATAGGAATGCACAAACCTTGTACATGTCCCAACAAAGCTACATCGACACTGTGATCAGATGCTTCAACCTGGAAGATGCAAAACCGTTAGCAATACCAATGGTTGCAAGTACATACCTAAGCAGGGACCAAAGCCCTAAATCCCTCAAAGACTACGCAGAGATGCGAGATGTCCCCCATCGAGAAGCGGTGGGATCACTAATGTATGCGGCAATCAACACCCGTCCCAACATCGCACATGCCATCACTATTCTATTGTGCTTCGTCGAAAACCTGGGTCCAGCCCACTGGGAGGTAGTAAAAAGGGTAATTCAATATCTAAAAGGAAGCAGAGATTTGTGGCTAGCGTATGGTCCTGATGAGCAACCACTCACCAGATATACTGATGCAGATGGGAGCATGAATGATAACCGGCAAGCCATATCCGGTTACGCCATAATGGTTGACGGAGGCGCTGTTTTGTGGTATTCTAAACAACAAGAAATTGTTGCACTATCCACGACAGAAGCCAAATATGTCGCAGCCACACATGCGACAGAAGAAATTCTGTGGATGAGAATTTTCATTAGTGAACTATTTGACAAGGACCTGCCCCTGACAGAATTGTGATGTGATAATCAATCAGCAATCACATTATCAAAGGATAGCTAGTATCACGTACGTACCAAGCATATTGATATCTAATATCATTTTATTCGACATGCTATAGAAGACGGAAAGATCGAAATTAATTATTGCCCAACCGAAGATATGATGGCGGACATACTCACAAAAGCCTTCCCCTCTGCTAAAGTCAAACATTTTGCTAGCGTGCTGGGACTTCGTACAGCTTGAGGGGGAGTGTTGGAAGAATAATAGAGATACAAGCCTCATATGGCGTAGTAGGAAGACAAGTAGTGGTGCAGGTGCCAAACTGGGAAGGTCCAGTAGTTGGGGTGGCCTGTGCACCTAATATACCGCATTAATTTTTTGGTTCCGTTATATGCTGTCATTGTCAGGCAGACACCTCAGATCTTCTCTCGAAGTCTGAGGTGAGACACTTTTATGATTAAACCTACGAGTACTTAGCTTATGCCTTATTTCCAGTTTACTACTGACTAGGTACATTCTTTTGAATATATCAGATCTTCTCTCGAAGTCTGAGTTTACTACTTACTAGATCAAACCTGAACAATTTCAGAAAATTCTTGAGTTGCAATGTATAATCTCATTGTAGCATGCCCAGCTGTAGCAAGGTCCACAAAAGAACTAGGAAACATATACAGGGTGATTCTACGTCTTTTCCCAAATTTTGACAGTAAAGAGACAGCTGTAGGTGTCAAGATAGAAGTAGAAGTTGAAGACATCCTGGATGAAGGCGTGGAAGATTTTCTGGAAAAACTACAAAAAAGAGGAGTACACTAATGATTTAGCCTTTTCCTGTCCAACAATGGGTCTGAAATTGGGCTAAAACAAGCTGTTAGCTCTATGGATGTAAGAGATACTAATTTAGAGACATACTTGCTCATCCAGAATTGGTCCATCTTTTCCCTTGTTATCAGAATCTTTAATAACAATTTTATATTAGTATTTTTGTCTAGAAATAATGATTGCTTACTTTTTGCTCTGGCTTCCTCATCCTCGTAATACTCATCATTATCCCCTGTAGGTGCTTTCTGAGTTAGGATCCCTTGAAAATCATCCTCATCGGAATCATGGTCTGAGTCCATGGCTTGTCTTTTTCTAGGAGGGTTTAGTGGCATAACTGGGTCATCATCATAGTCGTAATTATCCTCTTCTTCCATTACAACAGCTGCCCTTTTTCTTATCTCTGAGAGGGGAGATCAATATACTTTTACCAAACCAGAATATATATGTTACCTTGATGTTTGGCTTCCAATGCCTCTTTCTGAGCTGCTTGGGTGTTACAATACAGACGACCTGAAAATTGCAAAGTACCCATGGTTCAGCTCAAAAGGCCTGTCTCAACCATGGCAAGAGCAGCCCCCTTAAGTGTTCTAATGGGGAGAACAAGACAAAGCTCCTGATCCTTGCTATCTCAGTGAGCCTTTGTTTGCATGTTGATGTTGATGACAATTAACAGGAAGGGGGCGGCTGGGGAGCAATGGTTTCCTGGTAAGATAGATGCAACTTGCTCAAGCATCTGACACTCTTCAGGCAGGTGGGTTTGCATCTGATACAATGATGAGATAGCTGTGAATAAAGAGGGAGTACCACTCACAATACAATGTATCCAGTTAAACAGTTCTTCAAAGACAACTTTGAGGGACTGAAATAAGTCCTGGTTATTATTGACGTCCTTGGATATATAGGGGATCATCTGGCTGTGATTGGTACATTTGCAGCCCACTTTGTCAAGCATAGACGGTGGCACACCAGATAGGGCTTTGTGACCCTGTAAAGGATCAGCATTAAGTGGACATATAGTAAGGAATTACTTTACCTTGGTACAGTGACAGTTGTACCATGACAAGTGAAGTGCTTCAAATGTAGAGTCAGCATCTACATAAGTGTTCTTTTCTGCCAATAGGTCAGGTTTCCTGTTACGATAACACAATTTTCGGACCTTTCCTTTAATTTTCATTCTCTGCTTTAACCTTTTACTATAGCTCACACTCCGTGCCATGCGGCACTTTCCTTTTTCGTTCTAACTCCACCTTCTCGCGCAGCGCTGCCTTTATTCTTCTTTTAGACACAAACTCTCTCACGCAGTGGAGCTGGTCACACCGGCTGTGCCCTCTGACATCATCAGCCACTGCTTTTATTAACTGTACAGTACATAGGTACAAACACTCTGTATTAGTATAAATACCCCAATAGATGAAGGAGACTCCTCAGCGAGTCCTCTTGTTGTATACCAACAAACTCTCTGCAGTTTAAGGGGTAACCACTCCCTCATCACTACCTTTATAGTGTGTTCCTGTGTGCACCAGAGTAACTAACTCTTGGTTGTTACATTAAGACTCGCTCTTCTACTCTATCGCACGTTGTGCAAAAAGTCCCACTGGGCACCTGGACTCCAGGGTGAAGGAGATTTGGTTATTGTTTGGGAATATCCCGCATAGCAGATAGGTGCGCTCTTTGCGACGGCCTTGTAGTGCTTTGGGAGAAGAAACAATACCTTTGATACGCAGCCCCCAGCGTTAAGGGGAGTACTTAGCTCAGCAGTCGGTGTGGAACCGCTGTTGATTAGAATTACATACAAAACTTCACTTTCTCTTTCCTCTGACCAGGCCAGGCACTTGCCTCCGCCAGTCTGGAGAAGGGTTGACAGCTTAATAACAAGCGGACCACCCCCTGACAACCGTTCGGAATAGGGTTTATTATGAATACCTTTTATATACTTTTTTTCAAATACTATAGTGTGAGTAGTCGGAGATTGAGATCCGATACTCAGCTGGGAAGAGGTTTATCTGCAAATAGCAAGCGGGGACCCCCAGTTACCTTTTTTTTACATTACCAAAGAGAACAAGTCGACATGTCGTTGCAACCGGATATGAACAGTCTGCTGCACAACATGCGTGCACAGTTTCAGGCGTTAACAAATCAGCTCGCCAAGATTCAGGCTGCCCCAGCAGCAGAATCTACGGTTGAGCGAAAGTTCAACAAGAAAGTCGAGATCGTCGCTGACCCCGGCGCTTTCAAAGGAGATAGGGTGTGATTTGCCAAATGGTGGATCAAAGCAAACTGGGACACGTTTGCTGATGATTTTGAAATAGCGACGGCTGTGCTGTTAAGACTGAAAGGACCTGTGGCGGGCTGATATGCCCAAGTAAGAATGCAGGAGTGCTACACAGCAGGAGTGTGGCCTACCCGGGATGATCTCAAAGTTGAGATCGAAAAATACTTCAAACCCCAAGCTGAGCGTGACTGGGCGCGTCAGCAAATCTGTACCTTCAAACAAGGAAACATGAGGACGGATGACTTTGTTACCCGGTTCCTGGCCCTCTCCATCCAAGGGGGTCTTGGCAATGAACATGCAGTAGAGCTGCTGGAACGCAATGTGAACCCCCACATTGCAGAACAGCTTTATCTGCAGGATATGAGAAATAAGAATCTCTCTCAAGCAGCAGAGGAGGTTCGAAAAATAGGTAGGGCCATAGAGCTCTACAAAATGCACCAAAGTGGCAAGACCACCAAAAACAACCAATCCCAGAGGCACCCTGGGTCATCAAACCATCATAATCACTCTCACGGGTTCAAGCCATTCGGGCTGCAGCCAGGACAGGGTGCCCCTATGGATATTGGTGTGGTCCAAGGCAGACAGATGCACAGATTCAAGGGCAACTGTTACAACTGTGGCCAAGAGGGACATATGTCCCGAGATTGCAGAAACAGGGCGCAGGCCGCCCAACAAAAAAATAATCAAGGGCGCCAGGCACGCCAATTAGAAGCTAAAAAACCGGACAATTGGCTCAATACTCTGGCCGGTCGTTCGTACAACAAAATCCGAGCTTTCTTCTATGACCAACAAGTCAATGAAATGAAAGCTCAGGGAAAAGAGTTCGGAGCTTAGGTCACTTGGGTGCCTTCGCTCCTATGAACAATGAAGTAAACCACAACAAGGTGGCCCCTGCTCCGGGGTGTTGCACGAGCAATAATGGAAAGAAGGGGATGGCTCCCCAATTTGTAAATAGATTTCTAAATTTGTTATCTGAAATATGTACTTGTATGAAGCATTGTGACTGTAATATTTATGATACTATCGCTGCACCAGCATCTCCCTTGGAGTGTGGCCCCGGCGAGACAAACAATAGGGTGCTTGATTCTGGTAAAAATAAAATAGAAAAACATGTAACTTTCGATACCTCTTCTTCTTTGTTGGAGTTACCCTTTCCCAAAATCCCAAAGTGTGTGTTGATGCGCACGTATTTATTCCAAAAAGAGATCTGTGAGGCTGAGCATGACAGGATCGTGCAAGAAGTCCTTCAATGCTTACAGGAATGGGACATATTCATCAAACCCAAAAAATGTAATTTTAAGGTGAAGGAAGTAGACTTCCTCGGTATGATCATAGGCCAGAACAGAATCAGAATGGATCCTGAGAAAGTTCAAGCTATATTGGACTGGCCAGAACCTACTCGCGTCAAGGGAGTTAGGGCCTTCCTTGGCTTGGGAAATTTCTACCAAAGGTTTATTGAAAACTTCGCAAAAATCACGAGACCATTGAACAATCTCACTAAAAAGGATATTGTTTGGCACTGGGGCGCCAAAGAACAAGAAGCTTTTGATAAGCTTAAACAGGCATTTACAACAGCGCCCATATTAGCATTTCCAGAATTAGCCAAAGAGTTCCGGCTAGAAACCGACTCTTCTGATTTTGCTACTGGGGCTGTTTTGTCAATTAAATGCCCTGACAATCTTTGGAGGCCTTGTGCTTATTTATCACATAGTTTGTTGCCTACAGAGCGCAACTATCAAATTTACGACAAAGAGATGCTAGTTATCATTAGAGCTTCAGAGCACTGGCGGCACTACTTCGAAGGTGCTAGACACCAATTTGAAATTTGGACCGATCATAAGAATCTGGAGTATTTTACGACGGCTCAAGACTTGAACCGAAGACAGGCCTGCTACGTGGTATACTTGTCAAGGTTTAATTATAAATTAATTCATAAGCCTGGAAGCTCTATGGGGAAAGCGGACACTTTGTCCAGAAGAGAGGATCATGCCAACGGCATCGAAGATGACAACAAAGGTGTTACCCTGATAGATCAATCAAGGGTTGCCAATGTTAGAATCAGGCAGGATTCCGATCTTCTGGAAGTCTTCAAGAAAGACATCTCCTCAGAAGAGAAGGCGCACCTTGATGGCAATGAAAACTATTTATGGGAAGACGGGCTCTTCCATTTTAAAAACAAAATCTATGTGCCTGAGTCCACAAGGATCAAGGCAATAGATAGACATCATGACACTCCAGTGGCTGGGCACCCTGGGTGGCAACAAACAATGGAGTTAATCTCCAGAAACTATATGTGGCCTGGCATGGTCAAAGACGTACAGGAATACATAAAATCCTGTCTGAGATGCACCATGGCTAAAAATTCTCATCAACCGCCGGCTGGTAAACTTATGACAAATCCGATACCAGCTGGTCCCTGGCAGGATATATTGGTTGATTTCACAATGGATCTGCCTGAGTCGAATGGGTATGATTCAGTAATGGTGGTAGTAGATCGCTTCTCCAAAGAAGTAGTATTCATTCCCACCAACAAAACCATTACCGCCACTGGTATGGCAGATATATTCAAAGATTTTGTATGGTCTATCCATAGGTTACCAGAAACGGTTATCTCCGATAGAGGGCCACAATTTGCTAGCAAATTTACGAAATAATTATGCCGGATGCTAGGCATCAAACCTAAATTATCAACGGTGTTCCATCCGCAGACTGATGGACAAACGGAGAGACTCAACCAGGAGTTGAAACAATATCTCTGGATATTTATTAATGACAGGCAGATGGATTGGGCCAAGTGGCTAAAAATAGCCCAGTTCTCATATAATATCAAACAGTCATCAGCTACAGGAAAGGCACTATTCAAGGTTACTAGATTGTACCTCCCCAGAAGGGGTGTAGAACCTGGCAAAAGCAAGAACGAGGCTGCTGAGAACATGGCCAAGGACATGAAATCTGTCTTGGACGAAACACGCAAGGCGCTATTCAAAACTGCAGAGCAGATGAAAAGCAGGGCAGAGCGTAGACGCACTAAGGCCCCTGACTACAAAGTCGGTGACCTGGTCTGGTTGGATACCGACCACTTAAAGTTAAAAGATTGGCAGTCTAGAAAACTGACCAAAAAGTGGATTGATCCTTACCAGATTAACGAAGTCAAACCTAATGCGGTGGAGCTGGAACTCCCAAAACGAATGAAGGTAGTACCCACGGTCAATATTAGCCATGTGAAACCTTACAAAGGGCCGCTGCCGGGACAGCGCGTAGATCGGCCCGGACCGGTTGTAGTCACCCAGGAAGGTGAAGAAGAGTTCAAAGTCGAACAGGTGATGGACGCACACTTAAAGCGTGGAAAACTAGAATTCCTAGTCCTATGGAAGGGCTATGGAGACGAGGACAGAATGTGGGAACCAGAAACCCATCTGGACAATTCCCGCAACACTGTTTGTGAATTTTATTCTAAAAACCCCTCAGCTCCCACAAAGCTTAGAGGCATGGACTCAACTTTTTAATTCCCTTTTTCAACCTATGCCCAAAAATTTAACTACCACCTCCGGTATTTGGTCTCGCCTGGAAGTCAAGCCTTAGAAGGGGGGTAGTGTTACGATAACACAATTTTCAGACCTTTTCTTCATTTTCATTCTCTGCTTTAACCTTGTATACTTTAGCTTTCACACATGGTGTCACGCGGCACTTCCCCTTTTTGTTCAAAGTCCTCTTTCTCGCGCCGCATTGCCTTCTTCTTATTTTTGGATACAACTCTCTCACACAGTGGAGCTGGTCATGTGGGCTAGACCCCATGTCATCATCAGCCACTGACTTTATCAACTGTACAGTACATAAGTACAAACACTCTGTATTAGTATATATACCCCAATAGATCCAGGAGACTCCTCAGTGAGTCCTCCTGTTGTTAACCAACAAACTCTCTGCAGCTTAAGGGGTAACCACTCCCTCATCACTACCTTTATAGTGTGTTCTTGTGTGCACCAGAGTAACTAACTCTTGGTTGTTACAGTAAGATCCTCAACTTCTGTAATTGTGGACTTGTTCTTTGAGGATCCAAATGCTATGGTTTTGGTGTATATTTCTTGGTATTTATACATTTAAAATGATAGCTTTCTTAAAATGGTGAATTTTGTATTGTTGTTGGCTCCAGGGTATTGTTTATAGTGTTGCCACAGTTTGATTATAGATGGGTTTTATTTAGTTATTATTAGTTAAGCCCTAATCTGGTTTATAAAATTTATAGAAACCACAGTTTCAGTTTAATATTACAGCTGATTCGGAAAACATTGGCTGCACCAACTTTTTCTCTCGTGTCTGTTCTAGCTTAGTAATATGATCTGAATTCCAAAAATGAAAACAACGTGGAATCTCAGCAGCTGCAAACATGTAACCCATCAATAACACTTTGCTATTGACTACCATGCCCTACAGACAGATCAGCAAGGATATCAAGGAGCGCACTCTTTGGTTAATAGAGCATAACTACATCTCATCCAACATCTGCAACATTTTTGGCATCTTTGAGTGTTCCCTTTGCCACTGGCAGGCCAATCAAGAAGCATTTGGCTCTGTAGAACCTCCTATGTACCCCACTCAAGGCCGCCCATATATCCTTGGTGCAAACCAAACCAAGAGGATATATTCACTGCTTGAAGACACCCCAGAGATGTAACTGGACAAAATTCAAGACTGGTTAGCCCTTGCACATGATGTGCACATATTGAAGACCGCTCTTTTCAAACATATTAGAGATGCAGGGTTAACTTATAAGGTTCTACAAAAAGCAGCAGCAGAAAGGGATAACAATTGGAGGGAGGAGTGGTTGAAGGACATCAATACACACTTTACAGCCAGCCAGTTCGCCATGATTGACAAAACCAGCAAGGATGACCGGACAATTTATCAACACTACAGATGGGTGCCCAAAGGTTGTCGTGCTGCGGTTCAGGCTAATTTTTTTTGGGGAGAACACTGCAGCTTAGTAGCAGCACTCACACTTAACAGATATCTGGCCATGAACGTAGTCCACGGTTCTGTCAATGGTGAGGATTTTTTTGGTTTTATTGTAAATGATGTGGTATATTTTCTTTGTTTATATTTATGCTCATCATTCTAACGTGTTACAGCTGCCTGTGATGAACCCATATCCTCAAGAAAAAATCATCATTATACTCGACAACTGTGCAATACACAAAATGAACGCTGTCCGTGAAGTTGTAGAAAGTGTAGGGTGTGTGTTGATCTTTTTGCTGCCATACTCCCCAGACTTGAATTCAATTGAAGAGAGCTTTAGTTGTGGTACAATTTTCTCTTTTTAGCTTGCGTTTTAGGCTAAAACTTGGTTTTTTTAGTCAAGAGCTGGATCCGCTGTAACTATGTTTGCATTCAAGAACACGAGTATCCCAAAGTCGCTTTGCTTGAGGCTGTACATACTGTGACAGTTGACAAGGCTCAAGAGTGGTTTATGCACTCCGGATATAATATAGAAATTGTATTTTAGTGTATGTTGGCCATTTTCTGTGTAAAAATGCACAAAACAATGTTGTATTGTCCGATTACGGGTGTAAATGAGTGTATGTAAGACTAAATATGGTGATTTTTCTTATATCTATGGTAGGCCTTCAAAATACGAGCCCATGCGAGAGGCTTGAATCCTGCTTCCCTATGCTGTTTTTCTGTAACAGCCTCCAGATTGTCTCCCACCATGAAACCCAACCAATCCAAGCTACTTTTGACATCTTCACCAAGCTTATACGGCTCACAAAACAACAAGAGGCTGCAAGATTCGATTAGTGGGGTTGACAAATGGTTTGTTTCTTCAATTTCTTCTTTTTGTGGGCTGGATCTGACAAAATGCGACTCTACACCATGCATACCCATGCCCATACTCATTCCTGGACTAATGCACATTCCTGCACCCATTCCCACACCCATTCCCACACACATTCCACCCATTGGCATACCAAATCCCATTGGAAAAGTGGTTAGAGGGTTGTAACCAACAAATGGAGAGAATGCAAGAGGATTAGCAGATGGATTGAAGTAGGGAAATTGCATTGAGGATGGGAGTGGTGCGGTGGTGGCTTTTGCAGCAGGAGATGGGGGGGCCTCTTTTCTGTCAAGGTATGTACCTTCAATGCTTGTTTTGCTTTGAACAACAGTGATCCAGTAGGGATTTTTTCAAGTGTAGCATCACCTTTCAATATAGCAGCGGCCCAAACCATACAGTGGGGGTATGTCAGTTCAAAATGTAGGTCACTGGCCCGGTGGTGGAAACATGCGATGCTCTTATGCATAACGCACAAGCCAGGCTTTTATTTGTTCAGTATTTTACTAGCTAAATCCTCTAGTTCGTTGTCTGTCTTCCACTGAAACATTGTGATGAGTATGCTAAACTAGTACACCAGACTATAATCACTTTTTCCGTAGTCAGTCCACCCTCAACTTCCTAATCATACTCGTCCTTGCCTTCAATCTGAGTGGCCTGTGCAACGGACAGGGGCTGGAGCAGGAGTAGGGGGTAGAGGGATGAGAATGGCCAGTTTGATTGGCAGAACAGCGGGTTTGATTGGTGGCCTATGCACCAGCGGATATGGTGGGTAGATGGCTTGAATATTGGCCTCATCCAGGTTATCCTCACTGTTGGGCATATCTTGGAGGATAGAGATGGGAGGGATGGTGTTAGGATCACTATTACTAGCTTGTAAGTCAATGATTCACAAAATGAGAAGGGTAAAACGGCACTTACAACCTTGGAGCAAGATCATGACATGGCGGCAGCAGGGAGCTTTGTTCTTGAGTGTAAGGAATCATTTCTAAAGAGTGGCAGTGGCAGCACCTAACAATGTGACGAGATTCTCATTAGCAAAGAGTAGGGACTTTATACTACAAGGAACATGCTAGACTGCAGGCTGCAGCACAGTATAGTATATACTAGAGATTCCACTTTATTTCCTTTTTTGGAATTCAGATCATATTACTAAGCTAGAACAGACGCAAGAGACAAAGTTGGCGCAGCCAACGTTTTCCAAATCAGCTGTAACTTATCACTAATTTCAAACTAGGACAGCATTTTTTTTGCTTAAACTGCTTTTCTTGCCAGTCAGGTTGATGAAACTATTAGTCATCTGCAAAATGTTCTCACTCAGATAAGTTCTTTCTATTTGTTCTCCACCAGTGTCTTTGTCATTGCTAAAATCCTCATTCTTCACTCACTATTAGTGCCTATTAGCTCCCAAGTGCTAAGCCATTGGACTTTACTAGATAATCAAAGCTGACAAGTAAAGGTTAGGATATTAGAATAGTCAAGGTCAAATCCTATTAGCCTTGTTAGACAACATACATCCTGAGTTGGTATTGGACAAAGGCTGGTAGCTCAGTTGGTAAAGCACCACTATATATAGGTAGAGGTCCTGGGCTCAATCCCCAGTTGGTCCACTTTGCTTTTATGCACTCCCTGTGGTCAGGTGACACTTAGAGGTCACATGCTAAAATCTAATATGGGACAGGCCATTTCAAGTTAGGCTTATTGAAGTTATCCCAAGTGGATTTAGCTATGTATATGGGGTAGTTATATAGGTCACATCCCAGATATTAGTATATATTAGACTAGTTTGATACTAAGACACTAATATATGCAATAAATAACTCTCTTATTTGTCACTTAGATGCTTAGTTGGCTTGGAAATCTTGGAAAAGGGATAATTAATGAAATTTTGATTTTATGTGGCTGTATGGTTGTATAACTTTTGCTAAGCATATTCAGATCTTCCAAATCCACATAGGACTTTTCTATGGTTCTCCCCAATTGAAGATATGACATTCTAACTACACAATGGTGCCCTCCATAGTCCTCCCTAACAATATGAACTCTGCCTAGGTAACATGGTCTCATAATTAGTACCTCAAACATATCACCTCATAAGACTTTATTCTAGACCTAAACATACATAAGATGGAACTTAAGTACATACACTGTGGGGACCGACTTATATGAGCTCAGCTTATATATATATGCTGAAGATATTGGATATCTGTGTTTGGATTGGCTGAAAAAAGCTAAAATTGAATATTTTCAGCATATAAGCCCAGCTTATATAAGTTGATCCCCACAGTGATATGGGATAAGACATTACTCTATACATGTGGGACAATGTTATAGTGCATGTAGAATGAGACTTTTATACATGTGGGAGAATATATAATTTAATACATGGTATAGCATAGGCTCTTTCTTCACTTGGGATAAAATTTAAAATAGTGTTGGATTTTAACTGATGAGTTAACAAGTAGAGAGAAACAAACAAGACAATATAGGTGAACTACATTTATGTATTCACCAAGTAACAAGACTAAATGTCAAAAACTTGTTGAAAAGTTATTTAGGTAGTTTACCATATTCTGCCTTTAGATAAGAGATAGTTATATGGCCTAATTTCTTATTGTCAATGAAATTCAAGTTATTCAAGATCTACTAGAAACCAGATATAAGTAAATTTATTCATGTTGCATTTGTCCAGTTTGTTAAGACAGTATCACCTGCTGGACTAATCTTGCTTTCATCAACTATTTCCCACAGCTTTCACAGAAAGATGGTGGGACAAAATATTATTAGATTATGTGTGCTAATGAGAATTACAAAATGTAAAGATAATAGAGTAGGTGTGTTTTTGGGATATAATTATGAGAAAATAAAATAAGTGATTACAGATAACACACTGTATAAAGGGATATTCCTATGTATAGGGACAGGACCTATGTAAATAGATGGGACTGTCCCATGTCAAATAGGTCTGGTCCCTAATGGCCATAGGTAGACTATGAAAAGGGGGATTTTAGCCCCAACCTTTTGGTGAGGATGATCAAACTAAGAGCCCCAATTTTTTGGCTGCCTGAAGTGCTACTTCCTCCATCAGCATCTCCACATACTGGTCCCTGTATTGGACAAGAACCCGGGGCCAGTAAATAATGGCCATCCTGATGCACTCATTGGCTTTGTAGATCTTTTTTGGGTGGAAAAAGACATTTGGAGTGGTGTTTTTGGTTGGGATTGTGATGGAAGATGTGGTGCAGGGTAGTATTGTCTGAGTGACTGAGATGTTAAAGGGTTCAGACACACTATACATGAATCTGGTGCCACAATTTGTGCCCGTGGGAATTCCAAGAAAAATGCACATGATAAAAGTTGGACTTGTATTTTTCACAATCAAACACCAGAAATGTTGCAAATGCCAACACCCCAGCGCAAATCCAGTGCCCAGGAACTATCCCCAGGTATGTCCCATCATCTCAAATATTACTCCACCACCATCTTGAAATATTTTCTCTTCAGATTTACCCATGTTACTCACTATATATGACTCAACAACCATAAATATTAAGTTCATACATTTACTTGTACTTAAAAGGTCTGATATACATTTCATCAGCAATTTCAAGTAAGTCAACTGGCTTATCAGACGATTTGCCATCCCTGGGGTGGTCTGACTCATCCAAATGCTCCCCAGATTCCTCTAAATGCTCCCCGGGGCCCTCCTCAGATCTCTCCCCAGCACCCACTCTTACAAATAATATCTTTGATATTGGGGTGCCATGCAGGAGACCTAATCACAACAACCCCAGGAGCACAAAATCAGGGATGCCCGGGCCCTCAGTCTTCGACATAGGGGTCCCTCATGTACAAAGGACATCATCAAAAGCTGAAAATTCAACACCACTAATGCCTGAACATTCAAACCAGGATAATAGTGGAAAAGGAGGGCTTGTTTTTAGTGTCAGTGCTCCATCTGTAACAGAGGAAGTAAAAGAGAGCACAGAGACAAATATCTTTGACCTGGGTATACCAAAATTCAAGTAGATAAATGTATTGCTATATGTAAATGTATATCTAAAGATGTCTCATGGATGTCTCAAAACTATCAGGACCTTATAAGGCAGAATTGTCAAGATTTAATAATAGCTCAGATATTTATCAAGAGTAGAGGTAAGACCTCACTTCATCTCAGAAACCTATTGCATTCTTCTCCACTTGTTGTCCCGTGACCCAGTCGGGTCATCTAGGACAGGTACAATAATATCATGTCTATCAAGGCCCGGCTGGTACACTCCGCCAGACTCTGCTGGCCCCATCTATATAGTAATATTATCAGGTAATAATGCCCTGTCTAAGGCAGAAGGTTATTACTATACTATGTGGCAACACAGAAACAGTGCAGTAGTACAGTAGTAATGAATGCAGTGAAGATTGTAGCACATTGAAGATTCTCATGCTCACGCTTATGAGAACATTCAACACCAGTTGGAAACCACAATTTTCCCCAACAATTTGATTTCTTACTTATTGAATTATAGAAACAATGTTTAAAACCATTCTTGTTGAATTTTAAAAAAAAATTGAATTACAAACAAAGACACTGAATCTTACTGAAATGCAATGCACAAGCAACCGAGATAAAAAGAATTACATCAAAAGTAAACAAATTGCACAACAAACAAACAAATTTTACCAAAAGAGAATAAAAAAGAGAGTGAATTAGAAAAAGTCCTGCCAAAACAAAAATAATACCTCTATAATATAACCAATCCTAATAAAAGTAAACCTTGCTTGGCATGAACACTAGCTTCCAGTGTCTAGATAAAAAAAGCATGTCCACTCCTGTAAGGGTAAATATTTGAAAAAGGCCTTGAAATGGGATTTTAGTCCACCAGTATTCTTGTTGGGCCAATCCTCAGTGAACAAATTTCTGTGAAAAGAAGAATATACTATGAGTATTTTAACAAAGACAGAAATATCACTCACTTGGGAGTAGTGGTAGACAACACAGTCAGGAGCTTGGCTTTTTTTACTTTGCTTCTGGATAGCTTAGGTTTTACTGCCTCAGAAACCTTTGACAAAATGGTGCTTGAGTTGACCAAATTGGAATCAATGGATGACATGGTCGCCATCATCTTGATTAGCTTGCTACAAAGGCTTGCTAATAGATTTATCAACTGTAAACTATGTTAGCTAGAATGAATCAATAAAACTGAATATTCCACTCTGATTATGAGAGCCTGTGATGCAGGTGCACTACCTGCAGACTGCCAAGCAGATGTAGTTTGAATAGCTTCAGGACTACTTCCTCAGGAACTAATGTGGTTGCCTTAATTGGTAGAGTAGATAGGATCCAAGGTGCTGATCACTAATTTGCAATCATTGGTATCCTTTCAATCTTGCTTATGTGATCATCAGCAATGGGAAATTCATCTGACAATTCCAGATCATTGCACTTGCATTTTTTACTGTCATTATTGTCATTATTTTTGGTCTTAACCTTGGATTTGCCCTCATTTTGCCATCTATACCATCCTGAGTAAGTTTCTGAGCAGGTCTTGTGGATTCTCCAGTTCACTTTACACCACCTCATCTCTGGCTATGCTGCCAGAAGCCCTTTGGAGCATTTATTTTGATTCACTGTGCCAGCTCCAGACCATTTTTTGTGGTACCTGCCTTCTTCAGGGCCATGAAAAACTCTTGCAGCCATTGGCAAATATTACGCAACTGGAACCCATCAATTGGCACCCCATCAATATCTTCCACATGTAACATCCTGATGTTCATACCTTGGGCAATTTAAGAGTGTCTAATCTTCCCAGGGTTAGCAGGTTGTTCCACATCCTCAGGTTTGTTTTTTTGTGCTTCAGTTACAGCCTTCTATTCTTCCTCAGTCCAAAAATTTGAGTTTTGGGAAACCTTTGCATGAATATATTTTTAGCATGTGATAAGATGAGATTAGATTAGATGTACTTTAAACCTTTGTATTTAGCTAATATTAAGTTTATGTTGGCCTTGACCCCCCCCAGATGTTATAGTACTTGTTGGTGGAGGTGCAATGGAATCTGAGGGATACTGGTATTATATTGACTATTGAATGTATCTGTCCTGGTCCTCATAGAATACATCAGAATGAAAATATTTCCAAAGCCATTCATACCAGGACTTGTAAGTGGGTTCATAAGCAGGTTTCATGTGTTTGTGCCTAGACCAAGGTCTTAAAAGTCATGGAAACTATGCAGATATGAAGGCTGTGTCCTATTGTGCCCGTTCCAAGATCATCATGGCTGTGGTAATGGTGAAAAATCAGTCACATCAGTCTGCAAAGACATTAGACATTGATCTGTTTTCAGTATACAAAGATAAAAATGAGGTCAATAGCAAAGAGTTTGAGGAGGATAAGATCAGGAGTAAATGCTTTCAGAGCATTGACTTGCACACGGATGATGGCCCTCTGAGATAAGTTGGCATATGGATTTGAATATTGCCGGATTTCCTGTCCAAAGTTGCCAATAATGTGCTCCATGGTCTATTGGGATGAACAGATAGCTGGACCCGCACAAATAAACTTGGAAGCAATGACAATGTGTAGGAGAGAATGAACTGCAGGGCGTAAAAAATGAAGGAGAGAGAGTTTTTTCTGGTAGTGTAATTTCTCAAACTCCACAACAAATTTAGTTAAAAGTTTACTCACATCTAGGATATCTTGTAATTTGATTTTATGCTGGCGCATCAATCAGACAGCATAAATTAACTTGCAGAAGCTGGTCCAGTAGGCAAATAGTAAGATATTATACGACAATGTAGGAGCAAGACTATAAATGTAGAGCATGTATTCCCAAGATTTGTAGCTGCTAGATATTTTTTTTGCTGGGTCTTGAGGAAGGTGGTTGAAGGATTCTGGGAGGTGTTGTGCAGCATCAGCAACTGCTTGGCCATGTTGGGTCTATATATCATCTTGTAAAACTGCCTATCTAATCAAGTTTGTTATCCATAGCATCACATTTGAAAGCTCCATGCCAAAAAGGAATTAAAAGGTCCAGAATGTTGAGGGATATCAAGTGCATGATATCTGATTCAAACAAGTTTGGTAGGCCAGGGATTTTTCTTAATGGAAGACCCAAAAAGATGCTTGGCCTGCTAAATCCAGTGTCAAGACAGAGCTCTCAATATTGCATTCTATTTTAAGCTTGCATAATTTGGATAAGTTCTTGGCAATACATATCTGGAAAAAAAGTCAGAGAGTCATTCAAATCAGGCAGGTCATGCGGATCTATGTCATCATGACTGCATTCTTTGACGTTATAACTCCCTAATGGTTTGAGTAGAGCTGGACAGTAGTGGGTGCCTCCTGGCTTGTGGTTTCCTTTGAAGCCCACAAGACAGGCAACACCCATGCTTTTTATTGTGTCCTACCAGGCCATTTAGATAGACTATTTCCGGGCCATCTGCAGTTGCAAAAGTGAGAAAAGGCCTTGAGGTAAATATGCAGCCTTGAGATGCATTCCACACACAAAGACCTTGTTTTTGGATTGCTGATAAGTGATGGAATCCTATAGACAGGAATGAATTAATATTGACTGGTTTGTTGGGCCCTGGGATGATACAGCCCAGAATTACATATTTTTTTTGTAGTGTCTGTCAGGAGAGATGTCAAATATCATCCACATGTACATCCAGCAGTCAGATGGTTTGCTTTTGAGCACTGTCCATAGAAAACATCAAAAATGTGTCATCAGATTGAATGTGGCTGTCTTGCACAGCACAGATGTAGTTGCTGTAACAACCAAGAGTTTGTATACTCTGGCGCACAACTCAGACAAAGCTGTAAAGGTAGTGAGGGGAGTGGTTATCCTTAGGATAGGATCGAGTTTGTTATGGGTAAACAACAGGAGGACTCGCTGAGGAGTCTTCTTGATCTATTGGGGTATATATACTACTACAGTTTGTTTGTACATGTATATTGTACAGTTGATGGAGGCAGTGACTGATGATGTCATGGGGCACAGCCCGTGTGACCAGCTCCACTGTGTGAGAAACTTGTATCTAAAAATAGAAAAGGCAGTGCAGCAACAAGAAGTGGAGTTTGAACAATAATGGAAAGTGCCTCATGGCACAGGGTGTGAAAACTACAAAGGAAAGTTAAAGAGGAGAATAAAATTTGAAGGTCCGAAAATTGTGTTATCGTAACAGTTGCTCCCAGTGAAAAATTGTAATATTTGTTAGGAGAATCACCACCACTGTGTCAGGTCTCTTCGACAATTTTTGCGATTGCTTTCTCATAATGTCGCATATTTTCTGCACTAGTTTTATCTCACCAAAGTGCCTGTATCTGGGATCCAATGGGCATGGTATGGAACTGTTGGGTCAACACTAGTTTTTTTCCTTTGCTCCATTTGAGAATTTGTTGATCATAACAGGATGTGAAGCACTTGGAATATTTATTGAGATTGGTGAAGGGGCCTATATAAGCAATACATGAATTAGGACACATATTGTGAATTATGGATTCGACACTTGTGAGTTCAGCTATGCAATATTTGATGCAATGATATGAGGGGACTTGATCCTCATCTTAAGGATACCTGCAATTGTAAGTGTCCTGGACTTTATTGTAGATATATTTTGATGTACTTGTTGTTACTAGGAACAGCTCAATCACAAAGTTTTCCTCTGGGCCTTCAAGTTTGCACGGTGCTCCAGGGGGATATAACAGACATAGTATTGTTTCTGGATCCATGTTTGTTTGGTGGTTGTCAAGTGTCTCATTCTTGATTGTGTTGATAAAGGACATGGTCATTTTGATGTTGTCTAGTTTGTTAAGGCTGAAAAGCCTTTCAAGGTTGCTTTTATCAAGTCCTTGCACAACTGGATGAATTTCTTGGGGTTTTGTGGTGGATCTTGAGCAGGAGGACCTTGAGGAGTGCTTTGAGATGACTAGGGGTGATTTTGATTTGATTTTGTGTTTTTTTGAGCCTGATTTGATTTTGTGTCTTTTTGAGCCTGATTGTTGTGTACAGGCTAGTGAGAATATAGAAATGAGTTAAAAATATTTACACAATAAAATGCAATAGTAGTAGTACACACTTCTGTATCCTTGTGCATGTAAATACCGCCATTTCTAGCTTAGGAATCATGATTTGCTCCCAGGTCATCTTGAAGTCTAACTTGTTTACACTTTCTTTGATGCCTTGTAGGTAAAGATGATCCTGGTTGTTCTCGTAGCTGCCATCCCAATGCGATGGTGTGTTCTCTGATCGTGTTTTGTATTGATTCAGAAATAATTAAGCTGCAATATTTCTTGTGGTTGTAGTAAGTCTTCTCAGAAACCTTCTATTGTGTGCCTTTGTATTGAATGAAATAGTCACAATAGAATTCTTTATGAGGGTGAATAGAGGCCATTGATATGCAAGACACAAGATAACAGAGTGCAGCACAATCACACTATATTCTGTTATCTTGTGTCTGGTCGAGTTGGAACAATGGACTGATGTCAGGTTCTAGACTACTGACTGTAACTGCGTGAAATTGTTTTTTAATTGTTTTTTTATGGATATAAATGGTACAAATAGTACAAAATTTTAGCTATTTTGTTATTTTGACTGGGATTTAATGACTGAGCAGGCAAACATTTAACAATACTTTACAGACCTTTACACACAGCACAAGTTCACTGACTTCTGACTTAGCAAAACTTTGACCACTTAACTATATTATCTAAAACAAAGGGGACAGTGGTCCCAAATGCTATGTGTAAGCCATGTTGCATCGGTTATTGTGCTTAGGTTCATTCACGTGGTTTTTGTGGCAACATAGGAACAGCAGTAGTGAACACAGTGAAAATTGTAGCCACATTGAAAACTTTTTACACTTATTAAGAACAACTGAGCAGCAAGTCAAACATGCATATAGGACATAACAATACTTTACAGACAGCACAAATTCATTGACTTCTGACTTCACAATATTTTGATCACTTAACTATAATATTATTACTCACATGGGCAACTTTATGTTGCATTGTCTTACCGCACGTCAGGAGAGAGAATAAAAGTGCTATTTTCACATGGTTCAAATAACAGATGTACTGTCAATGTGGTGTATCCCATAATTCTGACTGGCTTTATCCGTGACTGGCAAGTAGATTTTTCCCCAATTCTCACCCTTTTTACTAAAGTGTTTTGTTATCAGACCATATTATCATCCTTTACCATTTCTGGAGTCTCTTTTGCTTGAATTCAGTATACTGTGCACAAGTTTAGGGCAGGCTTATAAGAACATTCAACAATGGAACAGCAAGTCAAACATGCATCATAGGATTCAAAGACTTAACATACATTACAGACAGCATAAGTTCACTGACTAAACATTTTGATCACTTAACAATACTATTATTATTATTTATCATATAGCAAAAACATCGCACCAGTGACAGAGCCACGGGCTGGACCTCGTCTAAAACGAAGGGGACAGTGGTCCCAAATGCGGTGTGCAAGCCACGTTGCGTCGGTTATTTCGCTTGGGTTCGCTCGCATGGTTTTTGTGGCATCAGGGTGCACCTGGCGCAAAGCTGCGACGAGTGCAACTCGTATGAACCTAGCTGGACCCTTTCTGAGTAGCACTACTATCTCTTACCCAAACTCATGCATGCTTCATTATGCCTGCTCGCTTTTCATCACTACCACGTTTCACTGTCTAGCTGTACCGTCACACCTTACAGGCACGTTACCAGATGCTGCATATCGGGCCTGGCACCGTTGTGCATCATCTACCACCCGTGGGTCAGTTCATGCCTCTTCCATTCATCGTCAAGCCATTAGAGCGCGATCGCGAATAAAAGCGCCTACTGTCGGAGTCTCTTCCATAAACCCAAACTCACTGCTGGAATATGACATGAAATGGGAAGACCCTGGTCGTTCATATATATCCTACGAACATCATTTCTCATCCTGCCTCCCTCTTACGTGGGTCCCACCCGACACGCTAAAAACTGTACAACAACGTTTCTTGTTTGCTCAGGCATCACCTCTTTCATTTTATCAAAATCTTCTCGTGATATCTTCGTGTCAACAGTCACCCCTTTCCGCTGCAATCAAATACCACTCCTTCCCGCCGTGCACATCCTCGGCCCTTCGCTCCACACGTTCTTATAATCTCCTCATCAGACTAGCACTACGGCATGCATCTCTCGGTACTGCGTGGCAGCTTTTCAGTACGATGCGTGCAGAAGGCGTCCAAGGGAACCTAGAAACCTGGAAATTGAGTGTCAGGTGGCTGGTGAGAACAGGACAGTGGGAAGAGGCCTGGCATCGTGTAAATAGGATCGTCGCGAGCCAAACCTGGGCTGTGAGCTCATACAAAGCCTACAATCAACGCCTACTACTTCCGATATGGCTAGAGTTCTTTGGCACTCCAAAAAGAGGCTCCACACGTCAGTGCACCAAGGCACAGAAACGGTGGGCTGGGCATGCTAATATCCCTTCAAGATCCGCTTTCTCAGTGCTACGAAATTGCGCGAACACGATTTCTCTGGAACGTGACTTTGCACGTTATCGTATGCTCGTGAACCATCTCCCAGCCACCCAGTTGTGGGCAAGAGCAGTTTACTCGGTTGTCAGCGCGATGCTACGCTTGGGTCGCGGTAGAGATGCACTAGATATCACGGAGACTTATTTACAGTCACTACCTCGACCACTGATTGGTGTTAGGCATCGTGTTGCCCTAAACATAGTGCACCTGCACGTCATCGTTGGCCCTCCCATCTCAAATCTGGAGGGTCATTTTGCCTTGCGGGGTGTAGTCAACAGTCTTTTGCTGGCACACGGAATACAACCAACATCTATGACTGTATTTCTCCTCTTACGCAGCTTACGATACACCAAGAAATGCGGGACATTCGCTAAAGCCTTCTTGGACTCTTGGAAGAAACGGTGGGGTGCTAAAATGGAGTCTAGTATGGTTAGGAGACGTGTTGCCATCCTAGCTCTCAAGGAAGGCCGCTTTGACATTGTTGATGAAATGATGGCGAGCGAAAAACAGAGGAAACATTTGGAGAGCTTATGGTATACAGAGATGGAGGTAGTTGGTGGAGGACTACCGCAACTAAGGCCTCCGAGAAGACTAAGGTTAAGGAAATATGCCCACAAGGGAACCGAGAACCGCAGGTGGACGAAGCTAAAACAAAGAATTGATCGTGTAGCTGGTGAGGAGGAGGCTGCAGCAAGGGAGAGAGCAGGCGGCGGCCCGAGACTCCCCATCCAGTCTGACCAGGTCAGAGCATGTAGCAATGAGCAAAGGCACTTCACAGTGAGGAGAATTTAATTGCTCCGAAATGTTTGTCAAAATGCGTTGGAAATTTTGATATTTGGATCAACATTTGAACTACCTTACATTACAAATTTCATTTGCTATGGATATATAATAAATATAATACTTATTTCCTTAATGGGTTAAACTAGAAATGTCGAGGGATACAAAAGTAATTGCGAATAATAATAATTTTATTGAACATTTCGACATTCCAAAATTGGACATTTTGGGTACATAGCATGACACAATACAGATTACTTATTTCAGCCAAAATTTTTGAGGGAACAATTTTGAGTGTTTCGAAAATGTAAATGAAAAATAGGTCTTTAGTCAGTCGTGAAATACATTGCCCGATGGTCGCCCGCTTGTTGCCCCCGAACTGCCCACTTGTTGGGCGAGCCATTAATCCCATAACAAATGTGTCAAATGAATAGTAAGAAATGAAATGAAAGAGAGATATTTACATGAGAAAGGGACACAATCACGACTGTATTGGGGGTCATTTGCCAACACGCATACTGACACATGACCCAATCAAGGTCAACTGCTTTGAGTGTAGGAACCAGAAGAGGTGAGTATAAAGCTGCAGGGAAATGAGGGTACCATAGAAATGGATCTACTGTGCTAGTAGGAGCCAGAAGGTGCTGCTGAATGGCAAGCTGTACCTTGCCTTGGCCTAGAGGGCTGAAAATATCTTATATTTCCAGGTACCAGAGGTTTACACCTGCTTCCGGTGGGGTAAAATAATACCTGGCTATTACCTAGGTGAGTCAATGACCAAGCAAACATACTGCGACTCAATCAAAAGTGTGCGTGCAAAATAGCATAGTACCCTCAGACCACCTGCAACATATCCAAAGGGACCAGTACACCTTTGTTCCCCTGAGTCTGGCAGACATTGTCAGAGCGAACATCATTTTCATAGTATTCCCTCCCAGGCCATTTATACCATTTATCAAGTAGGAGTTTACATTTTCTGATGGCTGGGGGCCAATCGATGTGGGCTACCCAGTGCTTGAGCTTCCCTGCTTTGTTGGAAGTGTGTGAGAACATTGATTCCAAGTTGCCAAATTTGTGATTGTTCGGAAGCCGCTGGAGGATACCAATGAGATGCTCAAATGGGAAACACCACCAGAAATGGACAGGTCTTAAGAGGAGCAGAAAGTTGTAAATATGAAGGGTCATATGCCCATTTGTATGGTTATTGATGTGGGGATATAATTCAGTTAACTGTAAAACATGTGAAGCCATATGCTCTCGGTATGCTAGTGCTTGTGATCTTGTCATTGTCCACATACTATGTGCATAGTGTGATCCAACACATGACAATATTGGTGGGAGACATCAGGTGAAGAGTGTTCCCATAGACTAACGAGGGCAATTGGGATGTATATTGTGATCATGGTACACCACTTGTCCGCTTTCAGAGAACCAGCAGTGGGATTACCAAAATTACAAGGTACAGAGCCAATCCATGATGGGACAGAAGTGTTCTTGATGGCATCCCGTATGTGTTGCAGAACTTCCAGGGATGATGCCTTCAGGGGTTGTGGCTCATGAGATACTCTGGGCTTTTATGCCCGCTGAATGAAGAAGTTAGTATTGATCAAATATGAGAGCAGAGATCAAGCCTACCCAGGAAACTATGTATTTTTCCCAAATCTTCTTCATTTTGCTGGTTTTGGTGACTGGCACCAGCTGAAGGTTGTTCCCTACAAAGGCCAAAGTGCTCAAGGTTTTAGCCATCAGGCGGCCTTGTAAACTATCTATCGCTATTTTATAATTGGTTGGTGTTTTTTCCTCCACTGGTCGGCACACAAGATTGTGGATATCTTGGACTTGCTTGACCTATTTCTTCCTCAGCCAACTTGGATTGTCTGGATTGACTTGAGTGAAATCATGCTAAAAAGCAGGTATAACCTTGGAAGGTGTGAAAGCAGACTCCTTTGTGAGGACAAGCAAAGCACTTCACGTGAATGTAGCTGAGCCAGTCCTTCAAGGAGACAATGCATTGGGTCAGCATCCCTCCAAGCTTCTGCAAGCTTTCATATTTTGTCCTTATTATGTGGGCGCCCACCAGTCAGGGTGACTGAAACCAGTTCTCAAGAGTGTAGACTTGTGGGAGCAATGGCATACAGTACAAAAGTGGTGACTGGTTGTTCCTCTGAGCTAAGATATTTTTTGAGCTGCTGGAAGATTACATACAGCGCTGCATGTTGTTTTACCATGTGGTGGTGCTGCAGTGCAGGAAAAGTGAACACCTCAATTCCAGTAAGTGACCATATCGTCTATTAAGGGTTAGAGAAAGTGGTTGAGTTGCTTAAGGGGGGGGTTTGTGTAGCCCGGGTATAATACCTGCAAGTTACATGTACTCGGGCTTAACAAATATCAGCTGGAAGATTTAGGCAGGTGCAGGATATTATTCCACAAGATATAGAGGCTCCACGGGTGTTGAGCCCTTCATTGTTGAAAAAGTCTATGTTAATTGAAAATAGATACCATCTTTCATGTCCTCTATCAATGAATGGTACACTAGGCTCTGGTCCTTTGAAGGTCCAAATAAAGTTGGCATGGAAGACATTTGTGACAAATTTGGGCGGTGTATGTAGATTAGCCTTGAGTTTGTTGCATGATGCATCCATTTGTATCTGTAGGTCTTCTTGAGATAACAAATCACTCGAATAGTCAAAAAAATGATGATATACAAAGATTTTGTAGGGTTCATTTTCTTGAAGAAGGATAGCGTTACAGATGTCCGAATCTGATTTTGGTCTGTTTGTGCACTTTGCAGGGTACTGGTCTCTGGAAGATCCAGGCAATTGAGCATCTTTGTAGACATAGTTATATGAAGGGCAGACAGTGTAAGTGGTAGTTTGATCCTCTAGATTGAATCACAATAGTGCTATATTGATATTTGATCATGTGCTGCATCCAAAGAGCCGTCTTGGTCCATTCAAGCCATCCGGAGAATAAGGTGCAACATAGCAATGAGCAAATTGCCAGCCCACCGTGCAACACCAACCAAAACACTGCAAACGACCACTAAGAATGTGGTGATTTGTGCGTTCTCATTGCAACGGTCTAGATGTCGCTCATATTCATATCCTTAACAGGACAGTTTGGTAAACCAGACAGAACAACTCAAGTTGGGCATAGATAACTCACCACAATCATAATTCAAGGGATTGTGATCCTCAATTCGCATATTGCTATGCATTTTAGCTAACTGTCCTTCTAGCACAACCAAGTCCCCATCAACTTCCTTCTTCAGTTGTCGGATCAACTCCACATCCCAATTCACCTCTTCAAAGGATCTGCGGAGAGCTGCCAACTTTTCCTCTATTTTGCAAAACAGATCAACAGATTGTTGAGCTCCCATCATTTTACTAAGATTGTGTACATGGGATTTGATTATGTTTAGAGTTTTGGCTGTCAGTTTTGTTGCTCTATTCCTCTCCTTTTTTTGTATATTTCTGCATGGGAGTTTGGGGAGTTTATGGTTGGCATGCTGCTTATCTTTGTGACAAGGTTCACGGCACACTTTTTCTGATACAGGATGATGAGGGGAGCAATCTGATAGGAACAAACAACTGAGACTCTCAGAAAGATCTTCCATTGTGTCAGGGCAAGGGGATGTGCTTGTGAAAATCTGACCATTGATGTTGGCTTGGACCTTAGAGCAAGGATTCCACAGTTTAGATTCTCGTTGGTGCATGCCAGGGCCTTCATCAGTCATAGCCAGTGCAAATAACTTGAAGGCCTGCATTTATAAAGTTTTGGAACTTGTAACAGTAGAAAAATCCTAGTAGCAATCAGAGAACAAGAAGTGGTGAAGCTGCATCCAAAGAAAGAACCAATTCAGGCTTACCTGATAGAGAAAACAACAGCTTGAGAGTCCGGCCATGTTGACCCTAGTTGTTTTGTACCTTCTTTGAAAGGTTTCCGTTTTTATTGGTGCCAGTGGGGTCCATTACTACTTGCTAATTGTATCTTTACATTCCCATAGAATGATAAAATTGGATAATAACCAGACCAGGGATTGAACCTGGAACCTTCTGGATACATGCCAGCTGCTCTACCAATTGAGCTATATGGCCAAGATTATACAATATTGGATCTTAAACATGACATGTAACCACAGACGTCTTACACAGTATAGCTGCTGCATACTGGATTGGCTTACAAATCAGAGGTATTATCCTATGGGGTATTGGTATGTCAGAGTATATTCTAACATAGAAAGTGTTGAATGCACATTTGTGGTGTATAAACGCCACAGATGCAGAGCATTAGAGCCTTCAATCTTGACCTTGCTGGTGGTAGTAGTCCATAGCAAAGGTTAAACTTACAATCAAATGCAAGATGGGTTGTCATGTGTGATGACCAAATATGGGAAAGGCCTGTGGTGTGACTGTGACTGTGACATGTTGGAGTCCCCATTGCCCAATCATCCACCACTGCATCTCTATCATCCACGATCACCATTGCTGCCATCACTCGATGCAATTGGGGGCTTTCTACCTCCCAGTTGTACATTCTTCATGGACGATAAACCTAGGCCCAGGACCACTGCAATCTCAAATTGGAGAGCGCTACCCATGTCAATTATTTGAGCTATTGTGGGGTAGCTATTTATTGTGTGCTAGGTCATCTGGGGTGTTCCTACCTCCCAGATGCTGCTGCTATGGCTCGTCTTTCCCACCATTCATTCATTTCAACCAAGCTCCTTACAAGCTTTTGTACTGCAGACTGTGATACAATGTTTATAGGAATACCATTCATTATTCATAAGAAAATTGTTCCTCTTTCCTTTTCTACATTCTATCCTGTCTTTTGCGCATTCCTCTCATACTCCTTTTTTCTTTCCTTTATTCTTTTTTGCCTTCACCACCCTTTGTTACGGGCATCCCATCCAATGGTACTTCTCCCACTATCCTTTTCAGCATATCTTTAACGGAGTCTATCTCTGCTTTGATGTTGTTACCAAGGGAATTGTCTCGATTGTATGTTTTTTTGCAGTATTCATCCTCTTTTTTTCTTGCTGGAGGTGGTCATCTCTTCCTAGTGATGTACTCCATACCTTTACACAATTATATGGCAATGTTAACCCGGATATCACTCCTTTGTTTCCACCTGGAGTCTGAAAGTCAAGTCGCTTGAAATTCGGAAAGAACCCAATTTCCGTCCCTAGTCTCCTATACATTGTGTAAAATCAGCTTAGTAGGAACAAATCATGGTCATTGGTTGTGGTGAATATTATGCACTTTGTTTTGTGGTTAGTATAACAATAACGGCTCAGAGTAATATTGGCCAGAAACACATATCTCATACACATTTATTTGAGGCGGCCTTTCCCTGGGTTTTTACCCATACACAAATTATTGCACTTTCTTGTATGGTGGATGGTATCTGCGAGGTCTTGAGTCTGCGGAAGAGGTATGTTAGTACCAATATCATCATTCTTCTTCACTGCCTTGCCGCAATGCTTTGCACCATCTCGCCTCTTCCATGTTTAAGTATCCCCAAGATGTCTGCTCTTCTTTTGTCAAATAGGTAAACGGCACCATGATTGCTACCCCCAACAACCAGCATTTCTTCTTCCACAAATCTTACTTGTTTAGGAAAGATTCTCTTTGGTACCTTTGTGATGTCATCTCGGATATTTACACCACTTTCAAGTCGCTGCAGGGAAAACCCATTCTGAGCATTGTTGGTGATGGTGTAGGTGTTCCAATGGTTTATAGCCACACTTCCTCTGAAGAATTATCAGCATCTAGTAATCCTGGGAGAATTAATTACTACTCACATCAGTCCGTCCAACATCGATGTTGTTTTCACACTTTCATTGTCACCTTTAAGGCAAAAACTGAGGAATTACTAGGGCGGACCTCCATGAAAGGTGCTAGAGACTTACACGGCACCATCAAATAACCCAAACACCTGAAGACCCTTGTTTTGGTTGTTGATAAAACTGACATGTACTGGTACGGTGCTTTCCAGCTTGACAGCAAACACAGAATTGATTTGATTGTTATTCCAGGTGAAAACCTGTACCGTGTGTTCACACATCCCTACCGCAATTCTTGCGCCAGTTTTGTTGTTTGACTTTGCAGCAATACAAGTGATCTGGCCCCCACTTCCCAGCCTCTTCACGCATCCCTCTTCAAAGTACCCCTATCAAAATGTCACTAGATCAACTCTCAATGTCATTATTTAGGTCACTTACTTACTTGTTGTGACTCTTGGCACCATAAAATCCAGTATTCCAACCCCGTTCCACAAATAAGGGTTTTGTATGAATCCTCAGTGAGCAATGCCACATTACACAAGTAACAGGCCCTCACATGGTGATAGTAGTCCATGGAGGGACCAAACATAATAACCTCTCACTTCATCTCCAAGTCCCAAATCTTGAGTCCGTAAAAGCCTTGAAGAATATCAGGGATACAATCTAGAGGAATAAAATATTCTTACCTCTGCTGGCCAGGAGAGTGCCATCCTGTGATATGGAAATGGCATATATTACCAATGTATGTCCCTTCCATCGTGCAAAAAGCTTGTACCATGTTTTTTGGAGCTATGTATTTTACAATCAAGAGCAAAAAGCACAGATTTATAAGTGTGTGCGTCAGTGGGAACATTCACTTGATGCGTATCTGCTAGAGCATCTCTAGGCTTTTTTTGTTGCATTTTTGTGTTTTATTATCTTGACTGACTAGTGTGTGGTAATTTTTGTGCTGTTTATTGCAACGGCATTAATGTACAATTACTTTTGTACTGCTGTTTATTGCAACAACAACTCACAATAAAAACAAAAACAGCATGGCCATTCAGCCAGCCCATCAAGCAGTTGTTGAAGCTCCCTTTATCCCAACTATAGTATTGTATTGATATTGATGTGCAGTATCTATAGCATCTGTTTGCCATTTTCTGCTTCAAAAGCCCTCAAACCATATCTGTTTTCAATGCTCCCTGCCTTGCCTCTATGTCATCAAAGCCCGTCATTCCATTTTTCAAACATGGAGCCCCACCCCCACCTTTTCCCCTCCTCATTGGACAGACTCCACTGAGATGAAGACTCAACTCGCCATCAAAACTTATTGCCCAGGAAGAGATTTGTGTCTCTCGATACATGCGTAGGAATGTTGGTCAGCCATACATCAAACCAAAAAAGGTTATATTTCAGCGGAGCACTTCAGTTATCCCTAAAACTGCAGTAGATGATGCTTCACCACTGTCTGGTTTGAGTGGAACATCTGATACATCTTATTCAGACTCGGAGATTGAGCTAATTCCAAAGCCTCCAGGAGAAGTTGCTCGTCCTGGCCGTGGAGGCTATAATATAATATTATAGTGTTCTAGGCTGGCAACTTAAGGAGTTTGATAAACTAAAGGTATGTTTGTGAATGCTCACTGATTTCTGTCATTGGTTGACCATACAAGCCAGAAAAGTGTGCATAGCTTGATCAATGAGCACCTAGACACAACAAGGTCTTACTCCAAGCAGAACTCCAATTTGTTGAGAGTTGTGATTAACGAAGTAAGTGAACTGGCTCTGGATTTTGGTTATACTGACACTACCATAGGCTTTACAAAATCATCTGCAGATCACAAGTATGATCATTATTGGCCTATCACAGATATCATGAAGATGTGTTTGAAAAATTCTAGTTGCGCAGCAAAACAGACTGCAGCGGCTTCCGCTTCCCAGGTTCAGGTATCACGAATCAGCTGAATATGTATGTCTGCTAGCATTGATCTGATATTATAGACTGATGCAGTTGCAATTCACAGAATCAGGTAACCGGTCCGGGGCTTGGCAGAATGTATGATTATGCAGTGTGATAGCCATTTTTGTACATTGTATCATATAGGTTGTATACACACAAATTATCCTATCTACGGACTCTGAAAGGAACCCATTGACCCCACACAAACCTGTCCATGTGTTTCCGGATTTGCTGATACCCTATATAATGTAATCCCATGTCCTGGCCCATCAGGTGGTTGTTTGTTCACTAGTATAGATACCAGACATCATAGCCCTGATTATTTGCCCTCTATGGCCAGGTTTCTCATTCTTCTTATGTGAATCTTCCCCTTACTATGTGCCTTTGATTGGCAGCAATTATTCTGTGGTCTGCTATTGGTTCCCGCTTAAGGACTCTCATCTGACATTCAGCATTTTTCTTCTGAGCCCTTCCCTTCAAACAAAAAGCTCGCATTGCTCATAATGGAATGTATCAAGGATTTAGTATGTTGTGGCCAAACCTCACAACCATACTACTCTTTAATATTTCCATAGTGTGTCCTTCTTGATAGGGTGACAGGAGGCACGACAGTTGTTCTGCACCATTGTGCACTAGAGCACCACATTGAGTGCCACATCAATCCCCGGATCTTGAGCCATCTGGAATTGCACCAGGCCATTGCTGTAATATGCCTGCTCTACTTACTAAAGTGCATTCCGATTCATTTGGCTGATTCTGGATCTTTGTTCTAGTCACCATTGTCACCTTCACCTCTTATTCCCCACCTGGAAGCCCTTTGACAACTACTCACTTTGTTCACCAAAGGACTCTCTCTGATGTAAGGGCCCTTATAATGGGATCATCTTGGGCTTCAAGTCTCTTGTTTTTTCCAGCTGTTGAGGATAGAAAAATAGAATACTATTTGTGGAAAGTTCCTTTGACAGCTTTGATTTGTGCCGAACACATAGATGAACTTAGCTCAGGGTCAAAGTCAGAGGAAAAAATTAGCAGCAGTAGTGAGGTTATCCTAATGACATCTTCAGAGATGTTGTCATTTGGGAGTGCATCTGGGAGTGATTACAAAGGTTACTATAACAGTGAGAGTAGTAATTAGATAATAGTCTACAAAATGCTATTGATTATGCTTGATCAACTGCCCCCATGAACCTTGTGAGGCCAAGAAGAATAGTGAATTGCCTTATGAAAGACTAAAAAAACTGGAAGCCATCCTCTGCCCTTGATCCTATTGATTGTACTGATAAACCTGAGAAGCTATCACTCCAAAGCAGATATGGTGAAATGTGGAGTGCTCTTTACCTTGGCAAAATATAGTCTGATATGACTGTATCTCACTCCCTCATGTTTACTACCATATGGTCCTTTGCTCCGATTCTCATGACCAGAAGATCCCCAAAGAACTTTGCACCCTGGTCCAAATGTAATACTAACATATTCATCGGGAGATGATAGTGCCATTTGAAAAATATGGTGAACCAATATAGATTGCTGTGACAACACCAACAAGACACAGTCTTGGGGCACTGGAGCACAATGAAAACAACACTCAAAAGAGGAGGAAGAGGTGGGAGTGGTTACCCATTAAATTTCAACAAGTTGGTTGTTGGTAGACAACAGGAGGACTCGCTGAGTCCTTCCCCATGTATTGCTCCTGTATGTATACTAAAATACATGAGGTACTGTACAGTTGTAAATAAAGTTTAAAGTCCAATGTCTAGCATGTGACCGGTCACATGATGACTCTAGACACTTGGTCAGGTGATGTGTCACATGATTGGTCATGTGACTATGAAAAGTCCGAAAATGTAAAGTAAAGTAAATGGTCATGTGACTTGGAAAAATAAAAGTAAAAGTATGAAAAAGGTGAAGTGTAAGTAGGTACTGGTACATCAATTGTAACAATTGGCCCTTACCAGGTCAAGGAAGTCAAACCCAATTCAGTGGAGCTGGAGCTCCCAAAATGAATGAGGATAGTACCCACGGTCAATATTAGCCATGTGAAACCCTACAAAGGGCCGCTGCTGGGCCAGCACGTGGATCGGCCCGGACCGGTTGTAGCCACCCAGGAAAGTGAAGAAGAGTTCAAAGTCAAAAGAGTGGTGGATGCACGCTTGAAGCATGGAAAATTAGAGTTCCTAGTCCTATGGAAGGGCTATGGAGACAAGGACAGAACATGGGAACCGGAAGCCTATCTGGACAATTCCTGCAATGCTGTTCGGGAATTTTATTCTAAGGATCCCTCGGCTCCTAGGAAGCTTTGAGGCATGGATTCAACACTTTTTTATTCCCTTTTTCAACCTATGCCCAAAAATCTAACTACTACCTCTGGTACTTGGTCTTGCCTGGAAGTCGAATCTTGGAGGGGGGGGTAGTGTTACAATACACAAATTTTGGACCTTTAAATTTCATTCTCCTCTTTAACTTTCTTCTGTAGTTTTCACACACTCTGCCATGCGGCACTTTCCATCTTGTTCAAACTCCACCTTCTCGCGCTGCACTGCCTTTGTCCTTATTTTAGCTACAAGTTTCTCACGCAGTGGAGCTGGTCACATGGGCTGTGCCCCATGACATCATCAGCCACTCCCTCCATCACCTGTACAGTACACATGTACAAACAACCTGTAGTAATATATATACCCCAATAGATCAAGAAGACTCCTCAGCGAGTCCTCCTGTTGTTTACCCATAACAAACTTGACATGGGTAGCGCTCTCCAATTTGAGATTGCAGTGGTCCTGGGCCTAGGTTTATCATCCACAAAGAATGTACAACTGGAAGGTAGAAACCCCTCAGTTGCATTGTACAATGGCAGCGACGGTGACCGTGGATGATAGAGATGCAGTGGGCGATGATCGGGTGATGGCAACTCATATATGTCACAGTCACAGTCACATGACAGGCCTTTCCCATATTTGGTCATCGCATGTGACAAATGATTTGCGTGTCTTTATCTGCCACCAGCTTTCAAGTTACTTCACTCTGGACCACCACCATCAATCAAGCCTCTGCGTCTGCAGCATGTATACACCACAGATGTTCTAGAGAGGAACAAATACCCAAAACCCCCTCCCAAGGACTGGACAAGGTCCTTCATCACCACAAATGAAAACTCACCCCCATTGTACTACATACAGATGGCACAGTCAACAGATCACTCCTTTATTCATCTGAATGAGACTCTTTGTGTTTATGCATTACCTACTGCAGATGTCCTCCCTTATGTTCCATCTCTGGATAATGTCCTTTGCGCTAGCATGTACACTCGTGAAATCCTTGTTCCACGTTGGGCTTCTGTTGCCTACTTCTACATTGGTTTTACACCACTGGAAATCAAATTTGATGGCCCACTCATTGGTTGTTTGAAATTTCCCTCCAAAATTCCGGTTGAAAAGATTGACGGTCTCTATTATCTTGAAAAGAAAATATGCGTGTTATGGGAAAGGCTCAAAGATGGTATCACTCTCGCAATGCATTCTCTTGAGTAATCACAGCCAATTCTTTGGCCCCTTGACTGCAAGATATACCCCCTATCCTAAAAACTTTGGATACCTCAAGGGGCACCAGAGTGAAGCTAAAGCATCCAAGGCTGCTTTGGTCTCCCGTTTTGCCGTTATTCCCTTCTTTGGCCTTTGTTCTTTTGTCCTGACAATGTTTAGCAAAGGAAAGCATTTGGAAGATCCTCACCCACCTTGGACTTGTGTACTGCAAGACTCTTGCGGAGTTCATCCAGAATGGATTAAAAATCTTGATCCTCAGTTGTTGGTGACTTTTCCAAGTCAACAAAACAATGCAGGGTGTTCATACACGCTTCACAACCCTATGATTGGGTTGAAATGGTATCCTGTACAATACGAGCCAATGTTCCTGTATGGTTCTTTTACGGGATATATGGGCAGAGCCAAATACAACCCTCAACTATGATGGCCCCTCTCCTGAAGTACTACCCTTCATGGTGAGCCGTGAACACAGTAAAGACGGATAAGGAGAGGATCAAGCAAGAATGGCTGGAACAAACAAAGTGTGAGATGGAGTCTATGTACACTGTTTACTGTGACTAGCTTACTGGCTTGTACGACTATGACAATACACAGGAATATCAAGTTGAAAAAGGAAGCAGACAGAGGCCTGGAGAGTATTGGAGATTTTATGGCGCAAAGAGATGATCAAAACGCTTTGATTTGCACTTGTGAATCCAGTCACCATTAGCGTTTTTGTCTTAATATAAAGAAGAAGATGGCTGGTTTCCCGATGCCGGAGACATGGGAGTGTCATGTTTATACGTGGAGTGTTGAGAATGATGGTGCATTTTACTGGGTGCAAAGACGTATGCCATTTGATGTTGTTTGTCAATGTTGGTCGTCAATTCCAAATCAACACAAATATACAGTTTCTCCCACTGCTGGGATATATGTTACGACTTTGTTGCAGATGTGGTGCAAGATAACATGTTGTCAGGAAAAGGCAATCACAAGGAACTCAAAGGACAAGCCCCAATGCTATCTGAATTTTGCAAACAGATCAGCTCTTCCTTACGAGTTGACTTGTCCTTGGCTCAAGAACATCCAGTTGTGTCTCAGTGCACTGTACCTTCAATAGAGGATATCCTGCAATTCTGTTACAGCTTTGTACCAAAAAATATATTCTCAGTTGGCGAGTGTCACGCAATTGAGCTTGTTAAAGAGATAGACATCAAAGGAATATTGGGAGATATTGGCTCAGATGCACAGCTCCCCAGCTGATCCTCTTCTGCTTTTCTATCTCTTAGTCAATACAAAAGGGCTAGAGGTGCACTGTCACCTATCTGGGACATGAGTGATTCTTCTCCGGACTACATTTGAGGACACAATTTTGCTTTTCAAATCACCCCCATTTGCTTCAAAAACGATTCGCAAGACCGCTATTTACTCAGCTCTCTTGACCCAGCAACAAGCCCAAAATGGAAAATTTGTCTGAGCAAATCTTCATCTATGATGGAATGTATACGGTGAGGATTTGGGCCTAGTTTGGAAGACATTGCTCTACAGCTCATACTAATGGCTATACCATTTAAAACTCTTCTGCAAGTGGAAACACCGCCCAGCATCATCCTGCCTCATCATGTCACTCTGGGGTATCAAAGGAAAGGTTATAAATCTGACGTTATTGACTATAGTTGTTATCAGGATGTCTGCAACAAGCTTCTGCTCAGCACTTGTGGACATGTTGCTTTGCTGCAAGGTGGGATTGTATGGTGTCTTGCTATAAATGTCCTTTCCCCAGAAGCCGTTTTATCAGGACCTTCAAGTGATACCCGAGAACCAAAGGAAATATTTCAGACTACGGATGGGCATTTTTTCATCAATGATTGTCTCTCTCAGGAAGAGCTGGATCTCATTTCAGGGGTTTACAATGTTTATACTGGACATGGACCTCAAATGTCTCAATCATCATGGTGGCCATAGAATTCAGTGTTTATGGGTGGGGGCCTCAATACTGGTTTTTGGTCGGGCTTTACTGAGAAATGTTTTCATACATGCTTGGAACATATCTACCACAATACTGCTGAGTTGAGGAGTGGGAAGGTGTGGAAAGCGGGTATAGTTATGAACAAGAAAACTCCCAAGTTCCTCAAGCACAGTAACAAAACTGTTGGCAAAATTGTGTTATCATGGTTCTAGATTATTAGTGTAAGTCTACCTACCTTACTATCTAGCTTTCCCCTAAGTATCTCTTTACAATAGTGCATGTATTTATGATTTATGTCAGCTGTGTAATAGATTGTACATGTATGACTATAATTGTGTTTTTTGCATCAAAGTCTGTTGTTATCTATTTCAATAATGAACTCTCTTCGTAGCAATGGAGCAACTATGTAAGTAAAGCCCAATAAGAATTATTGATGAATGATTTGGCTTACATTATACACATTTACTAGATTTGGTTGGATCTTGTCTACTGATGTGCGAGCTTTTTGTGTTCCAGGAGTAAAGGATATCGGATATTGCTGGCTCCATTCTGTTGTTAGTTAGGTAATATGCATATGGCATTACTCATTCTTCCACTTGATGGGCGGTGCATTAACATTGAGCTTTTGTTATAAACTGCATGGCCTGCTCTTTCAAGTTCCTTTTGCTCTCTTGTTCTGTTGCTGCGCATTAGAATCTGTTGTTTCCACCTCACACTCATTTTATTTTCTAGTAAGGCCAGTGCAGTGCACTCAGTCTCATTCATTTAGCTGGCTGTTGCAATCTGGGATGTTTCTACACCTCATATTGCCCGATTATGTGTTCACAAGTTAACCTTCAACTCCTTAGCAGCTTTTTACCTGGTGTCATTAACCTGTCGCAGTCATCACACTTACTGCGGCATCCAGCCTCTAGGCTCGTCTTTGTTAATTACAACAAATTCACCGCTAACAATGACTGTGTCATATCCCAGGACTGTAATATAACTCACAGAAGGATTGTACTTGAGGTCTTCCCTTCTGGAGATTTGACATGGCAATATGTTCCCAAAGCAATATTGGAACCTGAGGTAGAAGACAATGGGCCCTGGCCTTGGTTAGTCAATTCCAATGGGTAGGTACTCTTTCCATCAAGCACTTTCTATTCTGACCAGATCTTTAGGGAGCTTTTATGTTGTACAATGGATCAGTGGGATAAACATAAATTGGATCCGGCATATAAATGCCATGTCTATCCAGCACCCCAAATTTTGACAATCATTCCATCAGACTACCTACAAGGGAAATCTTCTGCAACACTAGGTACAAGCAGTGCCATGTCAGTCAATAAAGATGTTGCAGCAGGTGTGTGTAGCAATAATGATGCCAGCAGTCTTCCTGGTGCATCTCGAGCCAGTGTTCCCAAATGAAAATATAAGTTTGCTTTTTGTGGCTCACACTTCACCCAATTTAGTAAACTCAAAATTCTATAGCATCCGGAGATTGGGTTAAGGTGTTTTCAAATGAAATCAGTGGTTCCAAAAACTGCAATGGGAACACATGAAAATCAACCGAGCAAAATTTGATGATACAAAAGTGATGGAGGAAGCATTTTCTGCACAAGCAGAGCTTGAGGCAAAGTCAGTTCAGGAGTGGCAGAAGCAGAAATACCAGAGGAAAAATAAATAAAAACAGCATGTAAATGCGCTATTCGACGGTTTGTCACAGTGTGGAACTTTTTTAATACATCCAAGGTCCCTCCCTCAGCTGCGGAGGTACCTTGGCCTATACTCTCACATCTGAATGTTACAATGCCTCATGATGTCAATTGGGAAAATGTTGAGGCCTTTTTCATCCCAGACAAGATCCTCGGTTCTGGAAGACCTCAACCTATTATTGAAGGATGTGCAAAGGAAGTACCACCCCAACGGCATCACAATTACTAGATGTCCCGGATGATTCACTCAGGGAAACCTTTCTAAAAATGTTGACAATTATTTCACAAGTAGTTAATGCTATTGATATATAGGTATTATATAACAGCATATATGATATGGTGACACCGTATCTAAAGTATAGAAAGAGCGGGCATTGCTTGGGCGACCACTGGGTAAGGGAGGGGCAATCTTTTGTTCTGTGAAAATAGGAACACTCAGTCAGAGTTTTTTGGAACCGAGGTGGCAGAATGTGGTGTGGCTGAATATAATGTCTATATTATGTAATCTAAAGTCACCTGTTCCTTCAAGTAGCTGAGAAACAATAAAAAACAACACACCCGCTCAATGGAGAGGCAGTGATTTTATACCCATATGTAAAACTAATGTATTGTGTTTCTGTCTCTGCAGCCCCTTTGTAAGAATGTCCGCAAATTGGTGTTCAGTAGGGACATATTCAAGTTTGATGTCGCCCACTTCCAATTTCTCTTGAATGAAGTGGTGACAAATATCTATGTGCTTTGTTTGTTGGTGAAAAGTTGCATTTTTCACCAGTGCAATGGCTGACTGGTTGTTGACCATTAATGTAGTAGGTTCCTTTGGGCCAAATCCTAACTCCATTAGTAGGGTTTGCAGCCAGAGGGCTTCCTTTGTAGCTGCAGACACTGCTACATACTCTGTCTCAGTGCTCAATAAAGCAACTGAGGCCTGTTTCTTTGAAGACCAGACTACCGCTGCTCTAGATAATATATGAACATATCTGGAAACAGAGTGTCTATTGTTTGTGTCTGCACCCCAGTCCACATCTACAAAACCAGTGACTTCCTCGATTGAGTCCTTTTGTTGGTATTGCAGAACTCAGTTGCTAGTGCCTTTAAGGTACCTCTAAACACGTTTAATAGTGTTCCAATGCATTTGCCCTGGAGTGGCTGCGTGCTTGCTCAGGACCCCTACTGAGAAAGCCAGGTCAGATCTTGTATTGAGTATAGTGTACATAAGAGAGCCCAAGGCCCTTTGATACTCTTTTTTGTTGATCTCCGGTTCGGTGAGTTTGATCAACTTTGAGTTTGGCTCGGGTTCCTACAGGCTTGCAATCCGTTATTCTGAATTGTGCCAATATAGATTCAATATACTGGCACTGCGACAACCTGATGGTTATATTTTGGCGGTCTCTTGTGATCTCCATGTTGAGGATCCAGCAAGCCTCTCCAAGAGTCTGCCATCTCGTAGTTTTGGCCCAATTTGGCCTTGAGTTTGTCGATGGCTTTTAAATTGTTCATGATTAATAGTTGGTCATCAACATATATGGCTACAATGATGTGAGTTTTACCAAGTGTCTTGTGGAAAACTGCGTGATCAGATTCACATCGGGTAAAGCCCAGACGTTCAAATTCTGACCAAATTTTAGTGTACCAAGCTCGGCCAGCTTGTTTTAGTCCATAAATTGAACGCTTCAATTTCCAGACTTTCGACTTCGAGAGGCCAAATCTAGGTGGACACTCCATGTAGATCTCTTCATTGAGGTCACCATTGAGGTACACTGCCTTAACGTCCATTTGATGGATTTCAAAATTGTGGCTGGCAGCTATAGCAAGTAATGTCCTTATGGATGCAAATTTAGTTACGGGTGCTAACATTTCAGTGTAGTCTACACCTTCAACTTGGGTGAATCCTTTTGCTACCACTTGGGCCTTGTACTTAAGGATTTTGTTGTTTGGGCCTCGTTTGATGCGGTAAACCCACTTGGATCCTACCACCTTTCAATTTTTGGGTTTTTTGACTTTGTCAAATAGGTCCATTTTTGTAAATATACTCATCTCTTCATGCATAGCTTTGTGTCAATGTTCTGAGTCTGGTCCATTAACAGCTTCATTGTAGGTGGATGGGTCGTTGTTGGGTGCAGATGTGCGGTATGCGTGCTCGTTCAGGTGTGAGATGTTTTTCTCACACTCACTTGTAGCCTCGCAAATTACATGCATCTTGCTGCTCGCCTCACTGCCCTCATCCTTTTCATTGCCTCTTTGCTCTATTCCCCCCCTTTTTTTCTTCTAACAACTTTGGTTCATACGCATTGGTGAAAAAATGCTTGTCATTGTTGTGAAAATTGATGCTTTTTGTATATACAAAGAGCGTCAAATGGCTGAGGAAGGTATTGGTTGAGGATAGGGTCCTGGAGAGTCTTGCAGCTTGATCTGAGGTCATGTTGATGTTTGTTTGGGCTCCAAAGGAGGTCTGCTATCATTTACCAATGTATTGATGTCCTTGAACCAACCATTTTGATTGTTTGCAGGTACCCAAATAGCCTCGGATGGGTTTTTGATGGGATCAGTGGTTTGGCCAGCATTAGAATATGTCTTGTCAGACTTGCTGTCACCATCCGCTGTTTCGCTTGCGTCTGGGTCGTTGTTGGCATCCAAGGTGGGGGTGGATGCATTGTTTAAGTTTGGATGTACTTGAGGTAAGTCTTGTCCAAACTTTTTCTCGGGTTTTTTTGACTTACTCCCTTTCTTTTTGATTAGCGTTTTGTAACACTATTCGGGCATGATCCGTCGCATCTTCTTTGTCAAAAATGATGTCTTGCAATTCGAGTAAGCGTCCTGATGCTTTATGCATACATAGGTGTGCATGCTTATGCTCAGCGTATCCTAGGTATACACATTCTAGCATTTTCGCATCGAGCTTGTTTCTCTTTTCATTGGGCACATGAACGAATGCTTTGTATCCAACAGTGCACAGATAAGAGACTGATGGTTTATTTCCAGAGTAAGCTTTGTATGGGGTGATATTTTCTTGGAGTGCATGTGTAGGCACTCTATTTATGATATGTGCCGAGTATAGCACAGCGTGCCCCCAATAGGTTTTAGGAAGATTGGAGTTTTCCATCATGCTTCGTGCCATTTCCATTATGGTGCAATTCATGCATTCAGCGACTCCATTTTCTTGTGGAGTGTATGCATTGGTGGATTTGTGGTGTATACCTTTCATTTTTAGGTATATCACAAATTCTTTTGATGCATATTCACCGCCGCCATCGCTCCTGAGAGAATTTGCTCATTAACCTGTTTCGCTTTCTGCACGTTCTAGGTATGCTTTTGTACTTAGGAAAGCTTCATCCTTTGTCTTTGATAGTTTGACCACATTGTGTGAGCATCTGTCAATAAATGTAATGAAGTATTTGTATCCTTGTGGTGTCGAAACTGACATTGATCCACAGATATCAGAATATGTTCTATAAAGCACTCTGGGGTTTTTGATTGTGGACTTGGATGGAATTGGCTCTTGAGTCTGTTTCCCTGCAATGCACGGTATGCATTTGTCACTTTTTTTGTTTTC
The DNA here is from genome assembly GCF_000218685.1 of Serpula lacrymans var. lacrymans S7.9. NCBI lineage: Eukaryota > Fungi > Basidiomycota > Agaricomycetes > Boletales > Serpulaceae > Serpula > Serpula lacrymans. The sequence goes on along the minus strand of NW_006763290.1, from coordinate 1,439,147 downwards.
ATCTCCAATGATTTCTAGACCTTTGACCATGCCCTTTTTTGATAGTTTCAACAAGGAGTCCAGGTGTATATGTCCTAACCTGTTGTGCCACGTCCTTAGGGAGGCCTTTGGGGCTTGTATTTTTGCAGTCACGTCTGGATGTCATGTTTGCAGAGGCTCCCTAGTCGACTATCCAGCAATTGTTGCAAATAGATGATGAATTGTTTGTGATTGACAATTTGGCCATGAAGAGTTGGATTGGTTCTTTGTTCATGGTTTGTGCTATCTTTGCAGTTATTGCAGTTAGCTCCGACTTATCTTTATCAGTGTTGGCTTTTGCAGCTTCGTCAGCTTTCTTTTTTTGGCAGTCCTTTTCAAAATGTCCAAGTTTGCCACAAGGTGGGTACGAGCATTTTTTTTCTTGTGTTTTTTGGATTTGTCCTTTTGCCCCTTTTGGTTTTGTTTCAAAAAATTTGGCAGCTTCGCAACTAGTGCGGTTTGAGTACTTGCTGTGCAGGACTTTTTTTTGATTAGGGCTTGGCTTATTACAGTATTTGTGGACAATTTGTCATCGGTGGACATTAAGATAGTGTGGAGGGTTGAATACAAAGGTGGTAATGAGATAATCATGGCTACAGCAATCAATGAATCGTCTAGAGATTGACCCAGGGATGCTAATACATGGGCTTTTTGACGCATGCTATTTAGCTGTGGTTCAAGTGAAGAATCTTCGGAGAGATCCCTTTGCAACAGTTCACCTATAAGGTAAGCTATAGTTTGCTTTTTTTTTCCCTCGTACTGATTGTTTAGCTGAGTCCAGACCTCTTTTGCACTGGTCAGGTATAATACTCCATTCAAAGGTTCGTCTTTCAAGGTAAGGGAGATCTGTGTGCTCTTGCTTCCTTGTTTCGCTGACTCCACTCAGCTTGTTCTATTGGCTTTGTGTCACCTGGGTCAGCGTTGGAAACATCTATGATGCCCATAAGGCCTCGTAGGTCTAAAACCATTTGGATTCTGTATTTCCATACTTGGAAATTTGATCCGTCGATCTCGACTCACGGTATGTCATATAAGCGACTTGAACCATGTGTGGTTTTGCCAGATATGCTGGTAAACATTGTTGTTGCCAGGTTTGCTCCAGCCTGTGATATAGAGGTTGGTTGGGTAGTCATTATAGCTTAATGAGGTATGGTACGAGGTTGAAGTGGTGAGTTCAAGTATGGAGTTGGGCAGGGCTCATAACCTTTTGTTCTGTGAAAATAGATGACAAAACCGGATAAACCCGGTCTCTACTAAAGCAGCCATTGTTCTCCATGGAATATAATGGCTGCTTCATGGAGTCACCATTGTTCTCCATGGAGCATAGCCACCACTCCATGGAGTTACCATTGTTCTCCTAGGAGTCATTATACTGTAGTGAGTAGCACCTCCGACTATAAGTAGTAGGGGGTTTAGTATAGGAATACCTCAGTTGTTTCTATAGCCTCTTAGGCAGCGGCTGAGTTTCACTTAGATTGATTAATAGGAACACTCAGTCCGGGTTTTTTGGAACTGAGGTGGCAGCATGCAGTGTGGCTGAGTATAATGTCTATATTATATAATCTAAAGTCACCTGTTCTCCAATTGCTTCAAGTAGCTGAGAAACGATAAAAAACAACACAATCAGGGGCTAATGAGTGGGCTGCGAGTGGGCAATGCCTTTTGATAGCACTCAAAATGTCATATTACAGGCGCTACCAAAATGAGAACTGGAATTTAATATTTAGAACTTTTAGACGTGGTGGATAAAATATCATATTCACACCGACTTTTTGTGCACTTTACACAGTAAATTTTGGGACTCACTCAAACCTTGAGTGAAATTTGTAACAATAGGTGTCTATTTTTCAACGAATAAATTATATATATATATGCCTTTTGAAAGAGTTAAGAGCTCATATGGGAACTCAATTTTCAGAAAATATTGGTTTTTCCAACTTTTCAGCCACATGATGCCAGGGAGCAGTTGAAGTCAAAGCAGGCCGTATGGCGCTCCAAGTGCACTTTTAATGTGGCGCAATAGAAACTCTAAATTGTGCAGTACACAGACCTAGCTATTCAAATAGTATATACATGTGCTCGCAGTACGTCATCACAACAACGCCATATATACAGACAGATGAGCCACACACATTCTGAGGCAAAAGCTAAACATTAGTTCACCCAACTTGACCAACAAAAATATTATTGCAAGATGTTAAGTAAGGACTGTCTGCTACAAGCAAGGGCAAACGAACAAAAGTATAAACAAAAGTAAGATTAAAGACTGACTAAGCTACAGAAATTTCAACACAAATGAATGGGATGTGCATTTAAAATCTGGGGAAGGGAATGGTGTATTCATCAGCGTATGGATTTGTGCGTTGGGACTCTGAAGCTAACCAGTAAGTCATACTTTTTTCTTTTGTTTTGTTATACTGGTACTTCACAATACATAGTCATATTTCATTTGTACCACCATGGTCCAAGTCGGTGGTCACTTGTAAATCTTTGTATCATTGTATCATCATAGTTTAAACTGATATCATATTATCACTGATTGGCACAACCCGGCCTCGTGACGTAGTGTTTGAAACCCTGACAGAATCCTGACCTTCGGTTTTCGTACTGCATTCATGCAAACTGCAAAATTTGAAAATATGCCAGGCTCAATCAGTTCCTTGAACTCTGTAAAGGATAGTATGGTACGTTTCTCTCACTCTCACTCTCACTCTCTCAACCATTTTCTTGAATATAATAGCTCCATGAAGGGCCAGGTGACCATTGTCATCGCCATCAATATACTATTTTGATGAAGGCTTGTTTCTTTTCCAGGTATTTACATTTTTGCTACTACCATATGCTACAATTTTGCTCTAATTTACTTTCCTTGTTTTAGGTCGAAAATGTGCTGTACAAATTTCACCACAATATTCTATCAACAGTTTCAAAAACACTCAAAAACATGTTTGCAGCCTCTGCAGATGCCCACCTAATTGCTACAGATGGTTCAAGTGATGACCACTCGATTATTCTTCCTACTGTCACGACATTGGCATTTGAAGCATTCCTTTCACTGTGCTATGGCAGGTGAGTCCCAGTAATCTGTCATCTGAGCGTAGTTTTCTAGTGGCTCGTTTTTATCCACAGATGGTCAAGCCCCAGTGGTATGTCTGATGTGGAAGCCACTGCACTGCTTTGTTTCAGTAGCATGTACATGTGCCCACACGCACATATGTATTCCATCCATAAAATCCTTGACCGACAATGGTATTTCAATCCACTCGATCTCATCAAACTGTCGCTTGAATGCAATGCAAAAAAAAACTCTTTTTTCCCGCATTTCAACGACTTATATTAACTCGGCTGAATGACCTTGATCCCAAGGACATTTACACACATATCCCTCAGGTGGTCTATGTTGCACTGGCAACGACAAAGGAAGTTCTTCACAAACACCATAGGATAGTTGCATGTGAACCGCCGGATCATGTACCCAGTTGCTCAGACCGTCGGGGCTGTGATCATGATTGGAGACAGGTGTGGTGGAATGGGATGGGTTGATTTCTCCTTGATGCACGTAATTAGCAGCCCTACCAAGATGCAATCAAACATTTTGAGGCTTTTTTTTTTGGCAGGGTTACTCAAGGGTGTGGGGAAAATATGCTGGCAATGATCAAACAGAAATCAGCTTTTAGACAGGTCAATCAAATAGTTCATAATATATGTAACAACTTAGTGGACCAGTTGATCACCAAGCCTTCCTATGATGACTGAGAGATGGGCTCGCAATCCCTTCAATTATACCAGTAGTGGGCTTGTTTTAATTTTGCCTTAGAATGTGTGTGGCTTATCTGTCTGTATATATGGCGTTGTTGCAATGTTGTACTGCGAGCACATGTATATACTATTTGATTAGCTAGGTCTGTGTACCGCACAATTTAGAGTTTCTATCACGCCACATTAAAAGTGCACTTGGAGCGCCATAAGGCCGTACTCTTTTTGGGAGTACAGTCTGATAGCACGAGTGGAACAATATATATGTTGTCCAATGGTCAACACTTCTTCAACTGTCCTTATGCCCTGAATGAAACAAAAATATGGTGTAGGGCATACCCTGGACCACGTCCCTCCTGGAAAATGGCCACAATGATCCCTCAGAATGAGCAAAAGTCAGTCCCAGAAATCTAACAACCAAGAAGTAGAAGATGAAGGAGAGAGTGTCAGTCAGAGTAGTGGCAATGCCATTTGGAACAGGATCAAAACTACAGCCCTTATCAACTACATCAAGAAACATTGTGCACAAGGAGGGGACGGCCTCAACTTTAGGAGGGCATTTTGGCCAGGGGTGGCAGCTGACATTGCACCTCTCCTTGCAAAAGGACCAGGAAAAAGTGCTACTTACTGTGGTTCAAAATGGGGCAGGGTTTGTAGATGGATATTGTACCCCACCGTACACTATTTGCTAACAAAAATCATGTGTTAATGTAGCTCTGTACCAAATATAATGAAATCAGTGCAATTGCAAACTTATCTGGTGTACCGTGGGACAACAAACTAGGGCTGAATATACTTGAAAAAAGTGAGGCGGTCTGGGCAGAAATTGTTGAGATATGTATCTGGTTTTTACCTGCATGGGGAGGAGTCTGAATCAGCATCAATATGTAGAAAAATCCGAGAGAAAAAGTGTACAAGAGAGAGGGGTGGGTGCATTATAGCGCTATGCAGGAACTGCTGGGGGGTCAGCACACCAAGGGCTCGAATGCCTTTCGCACCCCTAGAGTACCCCGAGCCCCAAAGGTGCTGAAGAAGTCCACATCCACCACCCAGGTATCTACTCCGCCTGTTTCCGCCACCACAAATTCTACCACGCTTATTGCGCCTACACCTGATGCACCCGCCGCGCCTACACCTGATGCACCCGCCGCGCCTACACCTGATGCACCCGCCGCGCCTACTATCTCTTGTGCAGTGCCCACTATTGTGGCTGCTGCACCTGCAATCCCTTGTGCAGCTGTGTCTGACAGAGCCGCAACGGATCCTCCTGGTCACATCAACAACTGGCTTGGTGGCCTTCCCTCCCCAACTTCTGCAGCTGTGCTTCCTCCCATGAGTTTGACCACTTCAGCTAGTAGCAAGTGCTCGGCTCGAGATGCTGAGATTGATATTGATGAAGGCACAACTGTCATCTGCCACAGCAAGAGCGCCAGTGGAAGCAATCAAAGCCAAGGTTCCAACAAATCCCCACACAATACCACTGCCAATGCGTTCATTGGCCTGAACAACAGACTTGGTGAATTCCTCCCCATCATGCGGGACTTCAATACTAAACTAGACATTGGCCTTGGTATGGAAGCTCCCTTTGCTCCCCCTGCTCCTCCTCCCTAAGTCTCCCAGCCAGAAACACCTATTCCAAACCCGGAACATGTCCGTCAAAGCCATGCCATCTCTGCTGTGTTGAAGAATGATCAGTACCTGGGAGTAGATGATTCAGTCAAACTGTTTCAAATTTTTGAGCACAATATTGTAGTTGTAGATACATACCTCAGCCTTTTGCAGAACAATGAGTTTTGCCGTGTCTATGTGCGCTCAAAGCTTGCTATGTAAGTAGTATGATTAGTGGTCTTACCTACAATGTACTTATATCTGTGTTCTCCATACCACAATGAAGTTATTGATGAAGTCAATCCATTCATGCGTGACTTTGAGCAAATAAATATTGTAGTATACTGACTTACAACAACCCTCTCTTTTGCAGCTCGGCTTGATAGTCTACCCACGGCTGTTTGCTGCAAGATGAGCTGCTTCCAGTATTACTTGATATGAAAGCTCCCCGTTATCGCCATTATTGGGTGTGAGAAGATCAGTGTCTTCATTGTTGTCTTTGTCATCGGTCGGATCGTGAGTACGGATGAAGTTGTGAAGGAAGCAAACAGCAGATGGGATGAGAGCCTGCACAGACATATTGTATTCAGGTGCAGCCTTCAAGATTGAAAACTGGCGCTTCAGAACGCCAAAGATACGCTCAATGATGTTCTGAGCCGATACATGGCACAAATTGAAGTACTCTTGCAGGTTCTGGGGCCTTTTAGAAGTGAGCTTAGTCCAAATATATATATTAGGGACTTACCTGCAGTTTCCACCAGCATATTTGGCCAGGTGGTAGTGCACACCTCTGTGTCAGGCAACAAATACGAAGCTATATAACAACAACGGATGTCTGGTCAAGTCCCTAAAGAGGGCGGTGAATCAGAGTACTGAGGTTGAAAAGTATCGGTATAAGCGCAAATCCAAACTAATATAAAACTAAGGAATAATACATTGAGTATGTACTTCCTTATATATTGAACAGCAATGGTCAGACCGAAAGAGGGAAGAGTTAAGAAAGTGGTCTGACTACCCAACTAACCAATAAGAAAAAGGGAGAGAGAAAGTGGTCTGATCTATTGTATTTGCTAATTGTATGAGAGAGAGTATTGGTAAGAGGTGTACAATTGGCTATATCAGTAAGCCCATGAGAAGGCGCTGATTCATAGCCTGCCTTGCTTATCAATATTCCTCTGAAGTATTCCCAAACATAGTGTTGGATCATTGCTATGTCATCTAAATATCTTCTTGAGGGTCTACAACCATTCTTCTTTGTTGTAAGTATGATAGGATATGAGTATGAGTGGAAAATAAGAAAAAGAAAGATAAGAGTAATAGAATGCCGACCGTGATCTGTAGTCCAAGAGCGAGAGGAGTGACAGGGAATGAATCGGATAACCACAACATGATGGGAATGCGATAAGAAAAATTGATTCCTCACACTCTGTAGGGGACAAGGAGCTGGTCACATGAGGGAAATCCTGCATTGGCCAGATAGTATCGGCCACGGGGTATATACAGATCATGGGAGCAGGCATCATGAAAGAGACTGGCATTTGCAGCGGACCCCTCCCACCCACTAAGGACATATGTAAACTGCATGTTGAAATTGCAGCACAAAAGGCAGTTCTGCAAGAACACGCCCTTGCAATTTCACGTAACATCACGCTCTGCAGCCGAAGGGCTGCAGGCAATATGGGTGCCGTCAATTGCACCAATGGCATCCTTGAAGTGGCGAAGTTTTGGGTTGTTGGCAATAGCAGCTGGTGTGGCCTCAGTGGCCTCAGGAAGACGTACATAGGAGTTGTAGATATTGGTGGAAGTGAAAGCCTGAAGCATCCGCTTGAAATACTTGGTGATTGTGTCGTTGGAACATTGAAAGTGTTCAGCAAGATGGCGGGTAGATAGATCGGTGACGCAAGCATACAGAAAGATGGCGGTTTGTTCCTCCAGCATGACATGCTTGGAGTCAGTATACCCATGACTCTGCAGGAAATCAATAAGCTTTACAAATACTTCTTGCTGCATCCCCAACTCAGTCCTTATTCAATCAGGATGACCGTCCATTAATTCTCTAACCCATCCATAACCTGTCAGAATTGAGTTATGATATGGCCTTGGCCGTCGTTGCTGCTCCTGCTCCTCAGCAACAGCTTGAGCAGTTGCAACAATTGACTGAACAAGGATTGACATGAACCTCAACATCTGCAGGCCATATGAGAGGATCTGTTGTCTAGTCAAGGCAAGCTGTGGGTTGGATGGGGCTTGATTTTTGTCCTCTGTTTCCGGACTATGAATTTTTTCTATTTTGTCCATGCAATTAGAATTGGACTCAATATTGAGCTGCAAGACAAATTTTATAATAATGGCTGGTAGCGCTAACTAGGGGTATGTGCAAGAACTTTGCGGTCTGTGCATTTTCATTCTCCGCTCTAACCGGGAGGAGCTGGGCCGAAGCAAAAATCGATTTTTTTGAAAAGTAAGAGTTCTCGTACGAGCTCTAAATGTTTAATAAAATATACTACTTCGAATACAATTTTGGGCCCGACCAAAATTTTAAATTTCAGACGATCAAAATGTTAATGTAAAACCAGACTCCTAAACCATTCTGTGGTTGGTGTTCAAGCTCTCCTAGTGTAGCCACATTTGTATTATATAATCATATTTTTCCGAATTTGAACCAAAACTTCAACACTTGGTTGAACACCCACCGCCGACTGGCGTAATTTACTGTGGCACCAGTTATGGTCTGTTTGGATTCACTGGGATACTCCTAAATACAGCTCCGGAGCCAAAGATATTTGAAGTGTGGGTACTTAATGATTCAATAAAAAAACAATAAATTGAACTCAGCAAAATGAGCATGTCCTCATGGACACAAGGCCATAAACACAACGAAAGGGGTATAAGTGGGGGAGAAAATAAGCTCTACTAATTAGAAAATGAGTGCAATCAACACTATCATCAAGTACATGCAAGAAAACAATATATCTATACTGAAATTAACTGAAGAAATCCTTAAAAGCACCAACCCAGAGTACAAGAAACTTCACCAGTCACTTGCCAGTGAGGCCACTTCTATCTGTGTGAACTTCTATCAAGATTCTTTGGCACATGATGCTGTCAAATCATGGGCTATGTTAGCTGTTATACGGACAATGGAAAAGGAATTGGAAGAGCTCTCACACCAATCTCATGGGCTGCACTTTCGAGCAACAACAGCCACCTCAGAGCAACTGGAAGGCTCTTTTGTGCAGGAGATAGCAGGAAAAATCTGTGCAGTGGCACCAAACCTCTGGATGCTGGTACGAGCAGCCCTCCAAGTCCCAGTAAATAATGGCTCCAACATGAATGTAGACTTGCCGGAATTTGGAGAAATAGAGCGAGACCTTGGGAAGATTGGAGGTGATGATATGTGTGATGTGGATCTTGAAGGCCATGTAAACGAGGCAGAGAGAATGGAGGACTTGGATTCAAGGCCAGTGAGAGATGCAGTTAATCCTAAGGAAAAAATATTAGCGCTTGCAAACATTGTGAGTAATCAAAAAACTGTAGTGTGTTGTGCAATATGTTAACATATAGATTAGCGTGCTGTAGTATGTATTAGTATTATGCTGCAGAGTGTAAACATGCGGTGTAATCACTTACAAGGAATTTTTGGGATCTTCTATCACTCTACATGCGTGCCGGAGAAGGTTGTGGATGTCCTCTGCCATGCAGGCATATCCATTAGTATGGCCTCCATACTAAACACTATTAAATCAATGTCTAAAGAATCAAGCCAGAAGATTAAATGCACCATACGGTCTCTAACTACCACACTTGCCTATGATAACTTCGACATCAGCTTCAAAACAGCACAACCAACCATTGAGATATTAAGAACAAAGCTTGAAGGAAGTGTCTAGCCACTTGCTGAGAGCAATCAGGGACTGGAACTAGAGTCCAATGTGAGTAACTAGATTATTAGAGAGTATGACAGGTATACAGTACCTAGAGTCCAATGTGAGTAACTAGAGAATAGGAAGCATTGGACTCTGCAGTACTGTCCGAAGTTTTGTAAACAAAGGTAAACAAAGCAGCCACAAAGGCGAAATAATAGAGAACACGATCAATAGTGAATGATAGAAGAATAGATAGAGAAAGGAATGAAAATATATAGGTAGCACAAAGGTGCAGAATCACCAAAACTAACATGAGAACCAGAACTCATTTGTCAGCACCACCTCTGCAACATCTGACAAAACTGGATAAACCCGGTCTCTGCCGAAGCAGCCATTGTTCTCCATGGAGTAACCATTGTACTCCTAGGAGTCATTATACTGTAGCGAGTAGCACCTCCGATTATAAGTAGTAGGGGGTTTAGTATAGGAATACCTCAGTCATTTCTATAGCCTCTCGGGCAGTGGCTGAGTTTCACTTAGTTTTATTAGGTTATGAGCCCTGGTGCGCAAAAGCTACGCAGGAAATAATTCTTATTTGAAACGGCAACCTTGGAACCATGACCACAGCACATGATACATTTGCATGTCCAGTTCTCACTGGACCCAACAATTTTCAGATATGGAAACTCCAGATCATCTCAAAGCTACGTCAGGAAAAAGTTCTCCGGGTTGTTACTGGAGAGGAGCTTAAGCCCTCACCAGGAAAACCTACCTCCTTGGAGGATCCTGAGATCACCTGGATACTTAAGGATGAGAAGGCACACGGAATCATCCAGGACCACATCTCTGATGTCCTCCTAATAAGGACTGGAGACCTTACCAGCTCCAAGGAGTTATTTGATAAACTTGTCTCACTCCATCAAACATCCAACATTGCCTCGGCCTTCTATTCATTCCAGCAACTCACCAAATTGTCCTGGGATGGGACATCACCTATCCAGGACCACATTGCGAAAATCCGGACAATTGGTTCACACCTCTCCGGAATGAAACTAAGAGTTGATACCAAACTCATGGCTTTTGCTCTTCTCCAATCTCTCCCATGCACTCCTGAATGGCAAATATTTCAGTCATCAGTAATCAACACGATTGAAGAAAATAAACTTACCTTTGATGCAGTTGAGATCCGGATCACTGCAGAAGTTGCACGACAGTCAGGGAAGGCCCCTGGAGGTTCCGAATCAGCACTCAAATCCGAGGAGAAATGGTGTAACTTCCACAAAGCCAAATCACACAACACCTCGGAGTGTCGAACACTTCAGTCAGCTGAAAAAGGTCAAAGGAAGAAGGAAAAGGAAAGACACAAGGATAAAGGAAAAGAGAAGGAAAAGGCAAATACAGCGGAGCAATCATCCGGATCTGACTCCGAGGAGGAACAAAGTCATATTGCATTGGATCATGTACATATTTCCAAGCCCCTTGCTAAATGCATTCAAGCTTACCTTGTGTTGGAACCCGATAAGACCAAAACAACAATTATTATTGACTCCGGAGCAACATCCCACATGGTCCCTCACCGCTCCTGGTTTGAGCCAGGAACATACCATGTTCTGCATCCTCCAAGGACAATCAGTTTTGTGGATGAATCCTCTGTAAATGCCATTGGCATTGGAACAGTAATCCTACAAGCAACTGTTGGCAATAAGGACTACAATATTGCACTGTCAAATGTCTGACTTGTGCCAAACTTCACTTTAGCACTCGTCTCTGTCCACAAATTGTCCAAAACGGGGTTATCAACACTTTTTCCAGCAGGGTCAAACACTTGTGAAGTTCGGAAAAAGGAGGAACTTATCCTCACTGCGTTACACAAGCGAGGACTTTATCACATCCAAGCAAAACCCAAAATCAACCCGGAGTCAGCTTTTGCAGCAGTAGATGTAAATTTATTGCACAGGAGAATGGGACACATTGGAATGGACTGCTTGCAACGAATGGTTACAAAAGGACAGCTCCAGGACATAGACACCCTTACCGGAACCCCGGAGTTTTGTGAACCTTGTGCTTTAGGAAAGATGAAGAAATTACCTTTCAAGTCCACTGGAGGAAACCGAGCCAAGCGCCCCATACAAATTGTGCACACAGATGTTGGAGGACCAATCAAACCAACTTCCAGGGAGGGTTTTTGGTACTGGATTATTATTGTAGATGATTTCTCCAAATTTCCATGGATATATTTCCTAAAACATAAAAGTGAAGCACTGGAATGATACAAGCAATGGAAAGAAGATGTCCGAACATTCTTCCGGACTCATTTGGGAGAAGAAAACTTCACTCCACTATACACAGAATTCCTCCGGAGCAATGGGGGAGGAGAATATACTGGCAATGCATTCAAAAATCAACTCCAAGAAGATGGTGTCATCCAAGAAACTACAGCTGCAGATACTCCGGAACAAAATGGCATTGCAGAACACATGAATCAGACATTGGCTACATTAGCAACCACTATGCTCCATGATTCCAAGCTCCCAAAGTCATTTTGGGTAGATGCCATGCAAACAGCTGCATATATCACAGCACGCAGCCCAGCATCAGGACTCCATGGAAAGACCCCATATGAAATACTGTTTAAAAGGAGAGTTGATCCAACTTTGTTTCGCCCTTTTGGATGCCAAGCATATGCCTTGATTCCAAAAGACAAAAGGCAAGGAAAGTTTTACTCCAAGGGGCGCAAAGCCATAATGATTGGCTACACACATGGAAAGCAAGCCTACAAAGTCCTAGACACTGAAAAACGGACTGTGTTTTCCAGTTGGCATGTCATATTCAATGAATCTGGAAAGGTAAAAAAGGATGACACTGCTCCCTGGAACACAGACACTAGCACAAATCAGTGGGAGGGACTCATTCCAGAGAATGCTCACTATCCAGACCAAAAAACATTGGAGGAGGATGATCCTGACCCTTGGATCCGAGATCCAAATGAATTGCAAATGGAACCACATCTCCAAGGAGATGTTCCACAAGCAATGAAACCATATCAGCATGAAGATGTTCCGAGAGCAGTGGGGCAATACCTCCGTGGAGACATTCCGAGAGCAGTGGGAGCACCTGATCAGCTAAGACACCCTCCACAACAGTCTCTACAACCAAGACCTGAACACTGGCCATCTTCAGAATGGAAAGCCAAAGTAGAGTTACAGTCAGTGGGAGGACAGCCCCTCAACATACAGCCAGCTGATGTGGAAAAAGTCCGGATACAGCTAAACAGCCTGTCCATTGGATCAGCTTCTGGAAGGCATCCAACACCTCCGAGGAGTGATTCAACACCTTCAGGAGTGAGTGGGGCAACACACACACAAATGTGTCTACTCCCTGGAGTACCTGCACAAGTTCCTAAAAGAGCAGTCATGCCTGCTGAAGTCCTAGGAGTACACAGAAGCAGTCGCCAGACCCGTCCTGCAGACAAAAACCGAGATTATCAAAGGACTCTAGATGAGGAACAGTCTCGAAAAGAGCAGCATGACAACTCCATGGAGAAACCTAACACTCCTGAGGTTCATGAAGAAACATCTGATACAGAGGAGACATTCTTTGCTGGAATAGCAAGTACCGGTCCATCTAACACAGACCTTCCAAGGACACTAAAGGAAGCCTTATCACGTCCGGATGGAGAATTATGGAATTCTGCCTTGGAGGAGGAACTCCTAAGTCTCAATACCAATGCACTATATGACACTGTTCCACTTCCAAAGGGAGTAAAACCTATCACATCAAAACCTGTGTTCCGGATCAAGTTTGATCAAAACAGAAACATTGAGAGATACAAACTCCGGATTGTTGCACAAGGTTTTACTCAAAGGGAGGGGATTGATTACCAGGAGGTTTTTGCTCCGGTTGCAAACTTAGAGTCAATCTGAATTATTCTAGCCCTGGCAGCAAAGTACAACCTAGAACTTGATCAAATGGACGTATCCACAGCTTATCTCAATGGAGAACTTGAAGAAGAACTGTACATGCTTCCTCCAGGGGGTGTTTCTATCCAACCTGGATACTGCTGGAGATTGAAGAAATCCATCTACAGGTTAAAACAAGCTGGTTGTACATGGAACAAAACTTTTGATCGCAAGCTTCAGGAGCTCGGTTTCACAAGACTAAATGCAGAAACATGTCTCTATGTATTCCTGGACAACAAACAAATATGCTTTGTTGTTGTCTATGTAGATGACCTCCTTCTAGGAGCTTCATCTCGAAAATTCATGAATATCACAAAAGCCAAACTCGAATCCATATTCAAAATGCAGGACCTTGGAGAAGCAAAATACATCCTCGGAATAGAAATCCAACGTGATTGTTCAAACAAAACAATATCCCTATTGCAACGCCAATACATTGACACAGTCCTGGAGCGTACTGGAATGAAGAACTGCAAACCAGTATGGACACCAATGGCCCATGGATCAAAACTCCTTGCAAATGCTCCAGGGGAAGATATTGTGCAACACGAGATGCATATTGAAGGGTGTCAAGTGTCATACCTCTCAATTGTAGGCTCATGGAACCCGCCCAGACATTGCCTACGTTGTTGGAATACTAAGCAGACATAGCTCAGCTCCAAGGAGCCATCACTGGGAAGCTGCAAAATGTGTCCTCCAATATCTGAAAGCAACCAGGGACATGGAACTACAATATGATGGCACAGATGTCTCCATGGACATGGATTTCTATGGATATTCAGATGCAGATTGGTCTGGAGACCCAGACACGTCTCGATCAACATCAGGATTTGTTTTTATCACCATCCGAGGAGCAATCTCCTGGACAAGCAAAAGACAAAGCATGGTAGCTTTATCCTCCACGGAGTCAGAGTACATTGGATTGTGCAATGCTGGACAACACCTTGTATGGCTTTGGACATTTTTTGAAGAAATTGGACATGCTCAAAATGGACCTACAACATTGCACTGTGACAATCAAGCAGCTATCATTCTTACACGAGATCCACAGTTCCGTGCTTGCACAAAACACATTCAACAGAAATATCATTTTATCCAAGATGACTTAGTATCAAAGGGAGAGGCAGTGATCAGATACATTCCTACAGGAGATATGGTTGCAGACATTCTCACTAAACCCCTCACTCACGAAAAACACTGGAAATTCTCTAAAGCTATGGGACTACGGTTGCACTCGAGTGGGAGTGACAAAACCGGATAAACCCGGTCTCTGCCCAAGCAGCCATTGTTCTCCATGGAGCATAGCCACCACTCCATGGAGTCACCATTGTTCTCCTAGGAGCACAATTATACTCCTAGGAGTCATTATACTGTAGCGAGTAGCACCTCCGACTATAAGTAGTAGAGGGTTTAGTATAGGAATACCTCAGTCGTTTCTATAGCCTCTCGGGCAGCAGCTGAGTTTCACATAGGTTTATTAAATAAGTGGCTCCAAAATCATCCGTACTGAGGCATGGAAAAGTCTTTGAACATGTGCTGTCTTCTTCTTTGTTGTCAAGCCTTTTTTCACCAATTTATTGACAGACAGATATTCAATAAGTACACAAGCATGCTGAGAGGGTTTGCATCCAATAGAGCTGGGTATATTGCCTAGTGTAAGATATACTGGATATGCAGACTTGTTGCCTGAGAACCGAGTCAACTGAGTTTTGTCTGTTGCTATTATAACAGGAGCAACAGATGCTCCCTGAGGTAGAAGAGCCTAAAATCAAAGAAATAAGTATGAAATTTGGAAAGGAACCACTGGCATGGATATATTAACCTGTACAGAATGCCACCATTTGCCAGTCCACATCTCATTAAATATACAATCATCGCTGTTGCTGTTTGTGAATATTCTTGAGGGTTTATAGACTATGTCTGTTGCATGTGCTGGATTGCCCAACAAAGACGCAATGGCTTGTAAGGGGTCTCTATATTGTATAAGGTGTTTTTTTTCTGGACGATCATCAAAGTGTAGATATTTTGAGTGCCATTTGGCTCTTTCAGGAATTTTGGAGTCAATAATTTTTAGAAGGCTTCTGCTATTTTGATAAGAAAGGCCCAGTCTCTGGGAAAGCTGGTGTAAAGGTTGGAGGTCAGTTAACATAAAACATGAATCAAAGTGTGGAGGCGTCACTCACTTCAGGAATTGCCAGTAATCTGTCAAGAGATTTCTGGCCAACCCCCTCCTGCAATGCCAAATGTGCAAATTTCCAGTCTAATTCTGTGGAAAATAGAGCCCATCTATTATCTGGAAGATCAATGTCCATTTCATCGTCATCTTGATGGAACTGGTGAAAACTCTCCCTCCATTTATTATGAGCATCCAGATCCACCCTTATAACCTTGCCAGCATTCTCATTTTGTTCCACTACTCTTTCATCATCATCATCATTGTCATCCAGATTAAAGTGCAGGGAGTGGGGGTGACGTGAACTGCCAGCCTGTATCTCTGGGTCAGGGTTCAAGTTATCCTGGATATTGCCTTGCATTGCAGGATCATTCAGGAAATTGTTAAATGGTTTATGTAAGCTGTTGAGGAATATATCTTCTGACCCATCTGAGTCATAATCTTGTTGGTCGTAAACATTTTCATCCAAGTTGACTTCATCAAATACTACTTGTTCAGGGCCTAGGTTGTCTGCCTCAAGTTCTCTTCTCTTTTCTTTCCTATACCAAGCACACATTGCTGACATTGATAGGTGAGCCATGACACCTTGTGGTGTTTTCAAAAGTTTTCCACATGCAGGACATGTGCGATCAACCATACTTGGTACGTGTGCCATTTTTTCCTTGAACCTATATTACACCATACACATCCAGTCAGTTTATGAAATAATAACACCAGTTAATATGAAATTGATACCTTTGATTATCTAGGACCCGTTTGTAAATATGCTGTTGAGATGCAACACCTCAATCTGCACCGGCAATATCCCAAATTGGAAATATGTAGTGGTAAAACATAGAATTTGCTTGTTCTAATACAAATAGAAGTCGTACATGTCTAAGTACAATATTATTTACAAGCACAGAGTACAAGAACAAGAGAAGTAATACATATAATGTTGTCCATGTATGTTTTTCACTTCCTCCTTGTGACATTGTTGCTGGAGCTACCTACACCCAATTTCTGTTGAACAAGCCGACCCACTTCTTCTTCAGAGTGAAAAGGACTCCTTCTCCTAGCTGCCTTAGCATGACTTCGGGGGGTATTATAATGATCCTGAAAACGTCTATGTGCCAGATCAGCTACAGATCCTTGAAAAGCCTGAAGAAAATCGTCAAAATCCAGCTGGATATTGAAGACTGAGAGATCAATGGGAGATATCTCTTTAGGCAATACTTGGGGTGCAAATGGGGAGTAGGTAGAGTAGTAGTGGGCGTGCTCAAATGGGTACCAGTCTGAAGAGGACAACCAGTGCGGTTTGCTATCAAATCCTGGGTAGCAACCTCTAGCGCTGCTATCTGAGCAGCTGCACTTTCAGCTTCTAGGTTAGCGATAGTCTGGGGCGCACTCCTCATAATCGTCTCCATCTCCATAATTGACCTGGTAATAACACAATTGAAAACTTTGTTGAATTCGTCTTTCTGGGCTTGAGTGGGATAGAGTTGGCCCACATCTATATTAGGTACCACCCTCTGTACATATATTATATTAGTCAAAAAAGGTTGTGATCAAGAGGGGACGCACCAGTACTACAGGTGTAGGAAGATCCCGTGCATAGCCCTCCTTCCCTACAACCTTTGGGTCCTTTTCATACAGGTACATATCCACCACAAATCTACCCGCCCATGTTACGCCATCAGCTGTCCTCAGAGGGCCATATTTAATATTATCATCCTTTTGTAAGTTGTACCAATACTGCATGTTGACGGGTTTAGCGTACCCATATTGGGGCTTTGCGTATTTGTGGGACTCGTAGAATTTGACCACTAGAATGCCAACAAGGTGGGGGAGCTCCTCCCAGTACTTTTTCACCTTCTGGGTGACGTCCCCAAGTGATTGGGAGTGGGAGACCTCGACAATGAACAAGTCCTGCCACTCAATGCTAGGGTTGAGGCTTTGGAACTTGAGGGCTAAGTCGGGTACAGTGGTGATTTGACCTCGCCAGAGGAACTTGAACATATTAGAACTCAACTTGAACATCCCATCTGACCATCTGATAAGGCCTGACAGTTTCCCCTGTAAAAGTTCACTGAGGCGCTCAATGAAAACTCCATGTACAGGAGTAGGCATGCTCAGTTGCAGGATGCCTTTCACATGGTCATACATATATCTGAAAGTAGGGACATAAGTACAGTATACTCACTCACAAAAAATCATACCTTAAAGTGCTGTAGTCACTTTCTCTGAGCTTGTCCACAAACTCAGGGAAACTTGATGGTTCAATATAGAATTGCTAGGGGGAAAAATCAGATCAGGAATGTAGCCAGACAATGATTTCTCACCTGGACATATACGTCCTGAGAATTATACTTCAAGTTCCTATCGATTTGCTCAATGATGGGCTGGACTTGATCCTCAGATGTAGTGATTGGTGCAGTATGGGTGGACATTGAAAGAGTGGATGTTGATAGATTACTCGGGGGAGTGGCGAAAGATTGTTGTTGAGTAGCTGTGCATTGCCATCAGGTAATTTTTTGAAATTAAATAACTGACTTACCCTCTGGTCCAGGAGAGGACTTTGACCAAGTAATAGGGGGTATACCAGTAGGTAGCACTATTTCCAGTGGAAGTGGAGGATTTTGTGTACATGGGGGACAGGTGCATTTTTGCAGACTGAGAATGGGATGTTCTGCTGAAATATGTCTCAGTGCTCAGCCAACCAAGTAAGTAGTTTTAAAAAACCCATGAAACTCACTTCATATCTAAATATTTGCACCAATATGTAGGTGTAAGCGGGCGGGCAAGGAAGAGAATGATTCAAAAGATGATAAGCGGAGAGCTGCCCACATCCACAGCTGGAGGTGTGCAGTCGCATTGTTCCATGCGGTGTGAGAAAGGGGACAACAGCTGATCTCTTTTCTCACACTGCATGGAATCAACAGGTTGCTATTGCGAAAAGCTGATAATCACTATGAGAAAAATAGTAAGTCTCTGTTCATTCCACCTCAGTATCAGCACTCACCGCATATGATTGCAATAGTGAATACCCAATGAGCCGTGAGAGAATGGACAGTCTGTTGCTCTCAGCAAGGTATCTCCCTGGAAAGCCTTTGGAGGGATCTCCCTCAGCCTAAGCCGTCTAAGAAACAGTTTGAGCAATGGCATGCTATGGGCTGCAAGTTTGCAGCCATAGCAGCCGGTGGTAAGATTACCTTTGTCCACATTAAACCATACTTACAAATCTATGTAGGATCTATCTATGCCCTTGTTTTGGTTGCAGGCTTGAACTTACGGGTTCAACTTGGTGAAATGGACGGAACGACACCATGAGAGATAGCCAATGTCTTTAGGTGGCCAGTTGAATGTAAGTGTACTACTTCTTACTGCGTGTATGCTAAATAAACAATGTTATGCAGCTACTGTGAGTGGACAGCTGGTGATTAGTAGAATCATCCCAACTATTTCTAGCTTACACCAAAACCTGCCACTGAACATGAACTGCATGTTCGCACCTGGCGTGCTCAGTTTTATGGCCTTCCTGCCAATATTGATTGCACAAATTTTGTCCAATTCAAGTATGTTACAATCATTTGATTCTAACAGTTTCTGATTTTTTTTGGTTTTTTGTAGTACTTTCCAACTCTTGGATCGTCGTCTAGATTGTTGGGGAGTCTGTATGCACACTATAGACATAGCTCATGTACCCATATATTATCATGGTCAGGCTATCTGAGGTGTAGGTACAAGATCTTTAGTACACTTCCTGACTCCCTTATCCGACCTTGACGACATCCTGCCTTGTTCTCAACCACCATCACCATCATTACCACCAGTTGTCCTCCCTGAAATGTATGTGGTTAGCACAACATTCCAGAATATGGCTGAAGGCAATCGCCAATACTCTGCCCCATGGGATCCTGGCGATAACTATGAGTGGACATGATCAGAAAGAGAAAGGGCAAGTTGAGCCATCAAGGTCACAGATGTGGAGGACCTGACAGCCAAGGTATGTCATTGTCATGTATGTAGTGTACACAATCTCAATGCTAAATACTTGTTCTTAGATACAGAAACATTATGATGGGGGTGTTTGTACAGACCCCTCAGCATACTTGTATATACCATCCTCAATAGTTCCCTCCATTCCTCTTCTCTTGAAAAACAGCGATGATTCGCTCATGTTATTTTTAAACAGCTTTATGCCAGAATCAATTTGCACCACTCTCCTGCCTAACTTCCAGTCCTGCCTAGGCTCCACCATATCTCTACATCATATAGACTCAGCTGTTGAAGGTGAAGGCTTCACATTTGAAGCTCTACATTTCTCTTGGTACAACCGCCATTGTACAAAAGTGAGTTCTTTTTTTTTTCCCATTTACAAACTATGCTGAATCAATGAAGGGAAATGACGCACCCAATGATATTCCCCCTTTGATGATGAAGAGAAAGTATGCCTCGAGAACAAATTATTCGCAGCTTATCCCCTATACGTCCAAGGAGATTCAAGATCACGCTGACATTTACCAGAGACTTAAAACAGTATTTGCTGATCTCTTTGAATGGATAAATGAAATGGTGAGTGACATTGTTTTTGATTAATTTACAGGATAATCTGCTGATACCATTGATGTAGCTTGCTACTTATCTACCTGCTGAATATTTGGTACTCAGACAACATGCTGAGTTACTCCCTGGTAACAATGCCTCTGCTGTCTGCCCATTCTTAGGTCTTGTGGTCAATATCAATGTTTCAACCAAGGCTCACAGGGAAGCCAAGGACAAACTCTTTTGTCTAGTTATACCACTGAGTAAGCATGAAGGGGGAGAGCTTTGCCTTGTTGAGCCTGGCTTGGTGTTGCAGATGAGAGAGGGGGATATTGTGCTCTTTCGCTCATGTGATATAACTCATTTTAACTTGCACTTCAGAGGGCAGAGGGGCTCAATTGTCTTGCAAACTGACAAAGAGATGGATAATTGGAGGAATGGGCAAAATAGATGGGCTGGTCATTCTTCTTTACATTGATAACTATGGACTTTGTACTGCATTTTTTTTTTTTGACCTTGATACTCTTAGACGTTTACCAATTGTTTGATCCAGAGTTTGTCACTAATTGTACTAGTGTATATTTGTTTGTTGTATCACTTTTGAGAAAAAAATTCTCAAAAAGTTAAAAGGTGTGAGGGATGAAATGTTCCACTGTTTGCTAATTCCTCATTTTCTAAATTGCGGCCAAGAGGGACATATGTCCCGAGATTGCAGAAATGGGGTGCAGGCCGCCCAATAAAAAAATAACCAAGGGCGCCAGGCGCACCAATTAAAAACTGAAAAACTGGACAATCGGCTCAATACTCTGGCCGGTCGTTCGTACAACAAAATCCGAGCTTTCTTCTATGACCAACAGGTCAATAAAATAAAAGCTCAGGGAAAAGAGTTTGGAGCTTAGGTCACTTGGGTGCCTTCACTCCTATGAACAATAAAGTAAACCACAACAAAGTGGCCCCTGCTCCGGGGTGTTGCATGAGCAATAATGGAAAGAAGGGGATGGCTCCCCAATTTCTAAATAAATTTCTAAATTTGTTATCTGAAACCTGTACCTGTATGAAGCATTGTGACTGTAATATTTATAATACTACCACTGCACCAGCATCTCCCTTGGAGTGTGGCCCCGGCGTGACAAACAATAGGGTGCTTGATTCTGGTAAAAATAAAATAGAAAAACATGTAACTTTTGATACCTCTTCTTCTTCATTGGAGCCACCCTTTCCCAAAATCCCAAAGTGTGTGTTGATGCGCACGTATTTATTCCAAAAAGAGATCTGTTTAGACGTTGGTGTGGAAAACCTTGCCCGGGGCATAGTACACCCAGCCAGTGCACTGCGTGATTCAGGCGCTAACGGAATCTTCATAGATCAGGCCTGGGCAGAGCAAATTGGACTCCCCCTTGTAAAATTAGATGTATCTATTCCCGTCTATAATGTTGACGGTACACTTAACGCGGGTGGCTGCATCACGCACAAATGTTCTTTTGTTGTCGAATACCAAGGACACAGAGAACGAGTCACCGCCGAAGCTACCCAACTAGGGAAGATTAATTTAATCTTGGGCTAGACCTGGCTATTTAAACACAATCCTGAGATCAACTGGCAGACAGGGGTTGTCACACATTGTCACATTGCCCTCAGAAATGTGTGAACTTGGGTAGGCCAAATCACGTCCGTCACAATGAGCGTCTTGAAAAGATAAACGCTGGTCACGTTTATGAGCTCAGATCTTTAGAAAAGATCGACAATGACAATGATGAGGTAAAACCCAAAGAAGAGATTAAGAGGCTGGTACCTCCCAAGTACCATGACTTCTGGAAAGTCTTTTCTAAATATAAATCAGAGCGCTTCCCAGAGGCTAAGCCTTGGGACCATGCAATAGATTTGAAGGACACTTTCAACCCGAGAAAAGGACACATGATTCCCCTCTCTGCTCCAGAAAGAGATGAGGTCTCAAGTTTCATAAATAAACAGCTTAGGAAGGGTTACATCAGACCTTCCAAAAGCCCTTTGACATCCCCGGTGTTCTTCATCCCTAAAAAGGATGGTAAAAAGCGCATGATTATAGATTATTGTTATGTGAATGAGCACACGGTTAAAAATGTGTATCCGCTGCCTTTGATCAGTCAGCTAGTAGACAAATTGGCTGGCGCCAAAATCTTAACAAAGATGGATCTCAGATGGGGGTACAATAATGTACAGATCAAAGAAGAAGATGCTTAGAAGGCTGCGTTCATGTGCCACCGAGGATCCTTCGAACCCCTTGTTATGTTCTTTGGGTTGACCAATTCACCGGCGACTTTCCAGAGCATGATGAATGAGATCTTTGCTGATATGGAAAACTGTGTCGCCATTTACATTGACAATTTGTTGATATTTACGAAGTCGGATGATGAGGCTGAGCATGACAGGATCGTGCAAGAAGTCCTTTGACGCTTACAGGAACGGGACCTATTCGTCAAACCCGAAAAATGTAATTTTAAAGTGAAGGAAGTAGACTTCCTCAGTATGATCATAGGCCAGAACGGAATCAGGATGGATCCTGAGAAAGTTCAAGCCATATTGGACTGGCCAGCACCTACTCGCGTAAAAGGAGTTAGGGCCTTCCTTGGCTCAGGAAATTTCTACCGAAGGTTTATCGAAAACTTTGCGGAAATCACGAGACCGTTGAACGATCTCACTAAAAAGGATATTGTTTGGCACTGGGGCGCCAAAGAACAAGAAGCTTTTGATAAGATTAAACAGGCATTTACAACAGCGCCCATATTAGCATTTCCAGAATTAGACAAAGAGTTCCGGCTAGAAACCGACTCTTCTGATTTTGCTACTGGGGCTGTTTTGTCAATTAAATGCCCTGACAATCTTTGGAGGCCTTGTGCCTATTTATAACATAGTTTGTCGCCTACGGAGTGCAACTATCAAATTTACAACAAAGAGATGCTGGCCATCATTAGAGCCTTAGAGCACTGGCAGCACTACTTAGAAGGTGCTAGACACCAATTTGAAATTTGGACCAATCATAAGAATCTAGAGTATTTTATGACGGCCCGAGACTTGAACCGAAGACAGGCCTGCTACGTGGTATACTTGTCAAGGTTTAATTATAAATTAATTCATAAGCCTGGAAACTCTATGGGGAAAGCGGACACTTTGTCCAGAAGAGAGGATCAAACGGCATCGAAGATGACAACAAAGGTGTTACCCTGATAGACCAATCAAGGGTTGCCAATGTTAGAATTGGGCAAGATTCCGATCTTCTGGAAGTCTTCAAGAAAAACATCTCCTCAGAAGAGAAGGTGCGCCTTGATGGCAATGAAAACTATTTATGGGAAGACGGACTCTTCCATTTTAAAGACAAAATCTATGTGCCTGAGTCTGCAAGGATCAAGGCAATAGACAGACATCACAACACTCCAGTGGCTGGGCACCCTGAGTGGCAACGAACAATGGAGTTGATCTCCAAAAACTATATGTGGCCTGGCATGGTCAAAGACGTACAGGAATACGTAAAATCCTGTCTGAGATGTGCTATGGCTAAGAATTCTCATCAACCACCGGCCGGTAAACTTATGCCGAATCTGATACCAGCTGGTCCCTGGCAAGATATATCGGTTGATTTCACAACAGATCTGCCCGAGTCAAATGGGTATGATTCAGTAATGGTGGTAGTAGATCGCTTCTCCAAGGAAGTAGTATTCATTCCCACCAAAAAAACCATTACCGCCGCTGGTACGGCAGATTTATTTAAAGACTTCGTATGGTCCATCCATGGATTACTAGAAATGGTTATTTCCGATAGAGGACCTCAATTTGCTAGCAAATTTACGAAAGAATTATGCCGGATGCTGGGCATCAAACCTAAATTATCAATGGTGTTCCATCCGCAGACTGATAGGCAAACGGAGAGACTCAACCAGGAGTTGAAACAATATCTCTGGATATTTATTAATGACAGGCGGACAGATTGGGCCAAGTGGCTAAAGATAGCCCAATTCTCTTATAATATCAAACAGTCGTCAGCTACAGGAAAGGCACCATTCAAGGTTACTAGATTGTACCTCCCCAGAATGGGTGTAGAACCTGGAAAAAGCAAGAACGAGGCTGCTGGGAACATGGCCAAAGACATGAAGTCTGTCTTAGACGAAACGTGCAAAGCGCTATTCAAAACTGCAAAGCAGATAAAAGACAGTGCAGAGCGTAGATGCTCCAAGGCCCCTGACTACAAGGTTGGCGACCTGGTCTGGTTAGAAACCAACCACTTAAAGTTAAAAGATTGGCAGTCTAGAAAACTGACCAAAAAGTGGATTGGCCCTTACCGGATTAAGGAAGTCAAACCCAATGCAGTGGAGCTGGAACTCCCAAAACGAATGAGGGTAGTACCCACGGTCAACATTAGCCATGTGAAACCCTACAAAGGGCCGCTGCCAGGACAGCGTGTAGACCAGCCCGGACCGGTTGTAGTCACCCAGGAAGGTGAAGAAGAGTTCGAAGTCAAACGGGTGGTGGATGCACGCTTGAAGCGTGGTAAAATAGAATTCCTAGTCCTATGGAAAGGCTATGGAGACAAGGACAGAACATGGGAGCCAGAAGCCCATCTGGATAACTCCCGCGACGCTGTTTGCAAATTTTATTCTAAGAACCCCTCAGCTCCTAGGAAGCTTAGAGGCATGGACTCAAAACTTTTTAATTCCCTTTTTCAACCTATGCCCAAAAATTTAACTACCACCTCCAGTATTTAGTTTCGCCTGGAAGTCGAGCCTTAGAAGGGGGGTAGTGTTACGACAACACAATTTTCGGACCTTTCCTTTAAATTTTCATTCTCCGCTTTAACCTTTTACTATAGTTTACACTCCGTGCCATACAGCACTTTCCTTTTTCGTTCTAACTCCACCTTCTCGTGCAGCGCTGCCTTTATTCTTCTTTTAGACTCAAACTCTCTCACGCAGTGGAGCTGGTCACATGGGCTGCGCCCTCTGACATCATCAGCCACTGCCTTTATCAACTGTACAGTACATAGGTACAAACACTCTGTATTAGTATAAATACCCCAATAGATCAAGGAGACTCCTCAGCAAGTCCTCCTGTTGTTAACCAACAAACTCTCTGCAGCCTAAGGGGTAACCACTCCCTCTTCACTACCTTTATAGTGTGTTCCTGTGTGCGCCAGAGTAACTAACTCTTGGTTGTTACACACTGTCTGTGGTTTTGTCATTGTTGAAATCTGGGATGGTGAGGGATGTGTTAGATGGGATTAGATGTACTTGAGGTGAGCTTGTTTTTTCTATCTGTTTTGTCACTTGACTCAATGCTTGCTCCCTTTCAGTAGTGCCTTGCAATATGACCCGTGTATGTGCAAATTCTCCTCCCTTGTCAAAAATAATGTCTCTGGATTCAATGAGTTTCTCTGATCCTCTGTGCAAACAGATGTGAGTGTGCCTATGCTCTGCATATCCAAGGTAAACATATTCCAGCGTCTTTGCATCGCGTTTTGCACGTTTTTTATCAGGTACGTGCACAAATTCCTTGCAGCCAAAAGTTTGCAAGTGTGATACTAATGGTTTGTTTCTGTTGGAGGCTTCATGTAGTGTCTTGTGCTCCTGCAGGGTGTGTGTAGGCACTTGGTTGATGACATGTGCTGCATGCATTACAACTTGTGCCCGGTAGGACTTTGGCAGGTTTGCTCCATCCAGCATGCTCCATGCCATCTCTATGATGGTGCGGTTCATGTGTTCCACTACACTGTTCTCTTGAGGTGTGTATGCATTGGTTCTTTTGTGGTGTATACCTTTGGACTTTAGATATGCTCCAAATTCTTTTGACGCATATTCACCTCCCTTGTCGCTTCTGAACAGGTAGGCTTGTAGACCCATTTTGTTTTCTGCTTGTTCAAGGTACTCTTTGGTGCACACTAAGGCCTTGTCCTTTGTTTTCAGCAGTTTCACAACCAACTTGTGTGAGTATCCATCAATAAATGTGATGAAGTACCTATGTCCTGAGCGTGTGGCTATTGACATGTTGCATATTATGCTATCCTTCATATCAATTTCCTTTATCCATTGATCCTCTTACTTACTTCTAACATATTTTCTATCACCTTTCATAATCACTGAACTTTCCCACACTTACCAGAAAACTCGTTATTGTATCGGCTTGAAAGGATGCTGCATAGGCTTGTTCAGTGATGCAAGGAACAGTGTCAAGGATGTATAGGTCCATCTTTTTGTGGGCTAATGCAGCCGTTTGTCCCTTTACCAGGATCCGACAAGAGTTGTCTTCAAAAGTGACAAGGTAACCTCTGTTTGATAACCTGGAAACTGACAACAGATTGTTGTTCAGTTTTGGCATATAGTAAATATCTTGTAGGATGGTTTTGTGGGTGGAGTCTTTGTTCACAGCTACATCCAGTTCAACGTGGCCTATTCTAGTGGCTAGGATAGTGCTCTCATCTCCAAGGATGACTCATTCAGGTGGATTAATTTCATTGAAGCACACCAAGCATAACTGACTTTTGTCACACCCAAAATTGAAAAAAAATCCTGAAAGTAGTTAAAATATTTGATTGTATATTTGGACCTACAAGATTTTGTCAGAATACTGAATTTCCGTTCAGGCCTTTTCATCAATTTTGGGTGTGGAGGTAATAAACCAATCTCTTTGGGAGGTCATGTTTGCTGACACTCCTGAATCCACTATCCAGGCATCATCTTTGAGTGTGCTCAAATTTTTGGAGGTGGACAATTTTGCCATAAAAAGCTGCAGAGGCTCTTCATTTATGGTGTGCAATATTTTTGCAGCCAGCTCCAGTTTATCCTTTTCAATATTTGATTTAGCAGTCCCATCAGCCTTCTTGTTACAACAGTCCTTTTCCAAGTGGCCAATTTCTCCACAGGCAGCATTAAAACCAAGAGTTTGCATACTCTGGCACACAACTCAGACAGGCTAGAGTGAAGTGAGTAAGAGTGGATACCCTTATGATAGGACAGACTTAGTTGTGGATAAACAACAACAGGACTTGCTGAGGAGTCTCCTTAATCTATTGGGGTATTTATATGTGACCAGCTCTACTGTGTGAGAAATTTTGTAACTAAAAATACAGGAAAGCAGTGCAGCGCAAACAAGTGGAATTTGAACAAAATGGAAAGTGCTGCAAGGCACAGTGTGTGAAAACTACAAAGGAAAGTTAAAGTGGAGAATGAAATTTAAAGGTCCAACAATTGTGTATTGTAACAGACAGAGTAAGAGTAATTTTTCTTTTTGTTCTTGTCATTTTTGTCCTTTGGCTTATGTTTCTGCTGATTTGCTACTTTTGCTGTGAGAGCAGTTTGTGAGTTAGCGCTCTTGTGTGACCTTTCTTTGATCAGAACTTAGGACTCCTTTAATGGCTCATCCTTCAAGGTAAGAGTTAACTGGGCCTTTATTTCTTTGTTATGCTGAATCTATTCTGCTTGATCAAGAACAGGATGAAGACAATAATTTTCCTATAAATATTATAAATGATATCCTAGGTGATATGTCTGATGACCATCCTCAGCCTATTCACTCTCATTCAAATACTGAAGAAGACAATGAAGCCCCTCTGGACCAAGATAGCGATCATGGTGGAGCCAACTTTCAGTCTTTGGATAATAACATAGTAAGTGTTCCTTCTCCTTTATTTTAAGGCTTGCCTATACTACATTTTTATAAGGTTGTTTTAAGTTCAACAACAACTACTTCCAGCTCAGGATTAACTTCACATTTGTCATATAGTCCTAGTTCTAGCATTTTACATCAAACCATCAAACCATTGTCCTTCAAGGCTAAACTAAGTTCTATAGCTTGCACCACTTTGAAATATAGTGCTAGTCTTGGTCATCAAGCTATGAGAACATACACTATCACTCAAAAAGGCTTCCAAAACCCTCTCAACCGCCAATTTATCTGCTGGGACTTATTAGTTAAAGCTACCAGTGAAGACAAAGACAAAGCTGCTGCCTCCTTGGCCGATAAAATAAAGGTTTTACAGGATAATCAAGACTTGAAAGCTCAAGTATTGGAATATGTGAGTAAAACTTATTATAGCAAACATATAATAAACATTCAACTGGAACAGGTTTGGAAGGGTTGCATGCCAATTAGAGGATAGCTTGTTTCTAAGGCCAGATTAGGTGTTCCTTTCATGTATCAAATCAAACAGTTTCACAATAGGGACTCATCAGGAAAAATTGGGGTAGTTATATAGAGCTCTATAGCACTATAAGTGCTCATAAACCTGCTATAGAACCTCTGCCATCTAGAGCCTCATATAGCTCTATAAATGCTTTTATAGATGTTGGAAATTATTGCATGGCTGATAAAAAAATTTAAATTATTATTCTTATTTTTATAAATATCAAAGATACAAAGTACTATTTCACTAATACAGACTATATAATTGATTAATGAAGTATAATTTATTAGCCCACTTAAGCAGCTGAGACTATACTATAATTATGACCTTTGCAGCTATAGGGGCTATATAGGAGCTGGGAAATCTCATTCCATAGATGATCAACACTGGTGTGTTGATCAATGCAAGTATAAACTTCAAGGTATATTTTTTGTGCTTGTAAAAATATATACAGCTGGGGTAACTTTGATATATTTGACTTTTTATGAATTTCTATATGCTATAAGCCTGCACATTTTTGCATCCAGTGCAATATAGTGCATTATAGTGCACTATAGCATGGGACTATGTAAGACTTGCACTTACAGATCTGAACTGATCTAAGTGATATTTTTGCTATTATAGCATATTTTTTGCACTTTTTTGCATTTATAGCCACATCATGTTTTCCTAATAAATGGCAATGCATTTATATAATCGAGGGCCTCAAGGCATTTCATCACAATATTTGAAATTTACATAATAACAAGTATATATGAAAATATATGACAGTCTGAAGGAATAGCACATAGAAAGCCAGCCAGTTCTGAGTAAAGATACACTATTGCTTGACAGTCTATTTTAGTGTATATAACAAGCAGAAGAAGAGTATTACTGACAATTTCATTTCACCATTACTTTCAGATAGACTGTCTCCTCCATCTCTTCCTCAGTAGCATATCCAACATCATACTCAAAATCATAGTTGGACATAGCAAAATTAGAACATTCATCTTCTTTATCTTCTTCATCAAAGACACTAGGGTTTATAGTAATAAATCTAAGAGAAACTCAGCCGCTGCCTGAGAGGCTATAGAAACAACTATTATTATTTACCTAAGAGAAACTACAATAAATGTTAATTTAAGGTGATCTCTAATAATGGCTTCTTTAGCAGAGACCAGGTTTATCCGGTTTTGTCATATAGCACCCATTATCCCGTCATCTAAATTATCAACAATAATATTGTTGCTATCTATAAAAATTGACCCTCTCATCTGCAACAAACAACCTCTTTTGGCTCTTCAACAACAAGCCTTTTAGCCTTGTAAGCCTGGAGAATAGACTCTGTATTCATCAGTCCCCTCTATCTGCTACTAGGGATGGAGCATATGTGTCTATTACAGTTGCTTCCTGCATTTTTGTAAATTGTTATGTAGTATTAATCAATACTGGCCCACAAATGTGAGGCAACGATAAACTATAACAAAAACTAAACCTATCTCCTTCTGCACTTGCAGGGAGTAAGGGTTCAATGAGCTTTGAAGTCGACAGACGCTAGTAAATATAGCGAGTAGAGGACCTTTGAGAGGTAAGCTTCAAAGGTTCTTGTTGAGGAGTAAAGCGGGTAAATTCAGTAATAGAAAACTAAGGAGCCATACATGAATAGGTAAGGCTTTATATAGGGAACTGTCCGTTCCTCAGACCGAAAGGAGAATATACGAAAAGTGGTCTGAGGAATTAATCAACCAATAAGAAAAAGGGAGAGTAACTATCGTACGACTTTTGACTTGATTAATCAGCAGGTGAGAGACTTGTACTAATAATAGAGAATTGTCACGCGTGTTCAGGAACCGTATCCTCATGATGAGGTACGATCCTAAATAAGGTGTTTATTAGTATTACCAGGCTTTACTGGGGCTTGGAGCTGGTTGGCGAGATGCCCACTACCAGTCTCTACCCAGTGTGCTGGCTGGCTGGGAGTGATACCCAGTCTCTGATCTGTGATATAAAATGGTAGCGATGGTTAAGAAAGCCTGTGAGGGCTATGAGAAGTAAAACGGCAAAGGATACCTCTAGCCCTAGAGCCAGAGATGTAACGGGAAAAGCGTTCAATAACCAAGACATAGCAAAGATAGGAAAATAATGAAATGGTCCTTACAACAAAGAGGGATCTCAGGTTAGTAGTGACATGTCACCCTGATCAAATGCTCACTACTATCACACACATACAGCTGCTTAAGTTGTGCAAATCTGTACTCTTTCCCAGCCGCTGGAGTCTCATGCAGAGAGACCAAAACATCCTGTATTGTTTACACTGAGAATTTCAAGTTTTTGCGGGTGCTTGAAGATATAAAAATGGCATCATACAGTATTAGAGGAGGTGGATATCCAAATGTTCCTCCTTCAAAGGGGGTACTGACACAAAAACATACCTGGTGAATTGGTTTGAGTGGGGTGTATTTACTGACTAGATCCAATATCCCTTTCATTGACATCAACTCCATTATTGGAAAGGTGATGGATTGTTGCATTGATCTTTCTAGCTCTCAAGAGCCCCCAAATACATACTACTTAAATAACTTCTCAGACAAAGAAACCTACAAAAAATTCATGGCAGAATGTTAGATATTTTAATGTTGTAGCTTTACAATGTTTACAAAAATACTATCATTTGATTGTGCTTGATCTTATCATATGACTGTTGTATTATTAGTAACTATTGTTCTCTTATCATATTTTATGGTTTTTATCCAACTGTCCCAATCCATCTGATAACCTAAACTGAGCATTTTTTCTGAATAGACCAATTGTATTATGTATTGTGAAGAAGTTCTTGATTTCAAATTGCACTGTAGTCTAAGGAACTTTTTGCACTTTGCAGATGAAGTGTTGCACCTCACCTTTTTCTCTTCACTTTTGTTTTCACTTTCTTTTATCATGGGAAAAGGAAGATATATGTAGAAGATATCAGATAGGACTCACAGTAAATTATATTGGCCAGCATACCATTGTATGGACACTGGAAGGATATGAATGCCATAGTAAAATAAGTCCATATCAAACAAGTGTTAAAGTGTTGTACAGTTTCATATGTACTCAAGTACATATTATCAAATTGATATGTCACACTGACTGTATAATCAATTGCTGTTGAGTTTGTTTATACCTACACCAAGTAAAGATGGGTTTAGGTCTTCCCCGGGCAATGGTATTCCACTAGTCTCGAACCCAGGCGTTTTGGGAAGCAGTCAAACTCAGACACATTCCCAAAACGTCTGGTGACTTTCATCTCAGGACGAGTGCATCAACTCACACTGTCACGCTTTTTGCTCTTTTTGGGTTGAAGTTTTAGTAGTATGAGCAACAGAGACAATTTTCAGTGAACAACAAGTCAATGCCAGCCTTGTCATCACTGGAAGCTCATCACTTACTATGAGAGCTGTCCTTTTATAGCGGATCTTGGGGTCCGTGATGCAGTTGTAGTTGCCCCAGCTGAGATAATCTAAGAATAAGGGAAGATTGAGCCCAAGCATGTTCATGTATTCCAGCACCAAGCGAACTTTGGAAGCAGGAGTGCCGGTGAGTTGTGTCTTGAGTTGAGATATGTATTGTAGCTGGACAGGGCGTATATTTAAGTTCTCTGGGTCACTACTGGGCTCTGTATCAGTGGATGATAATGAATTATGTGTATTATTGACCGCTGAGGGGGCAAATGGATTGTTGTTGTCCTCAAAAGCCTCACCGCTATTGCAATTAGACAGGCTCTCACGTTCAGTGGGATCGATCATGGTTCGAAAGATAAGATAAGATTTCAACTTGTAAGCTACTGCTCGGTTCTTGTAACAACATTGCCGAATGCAGCCAACAGGCGTGACTCAATGCACTCGTCACCTATCAAAAGTCACCAGACACTAGGATATTCCCTCCTAGCTCTGGTCACAGGACTAGTATTCCACTTGATTTGCTGAGATCTATTTTACAGAAAAGTTCTATCCTATTGGATTTAGCCATGTGACCTCACATCGCCACCTGACCACAGGGAGGGCATAAAAGCAAAGTGGACCAGCCGGGGATTGAACCCAGGACCTCTACCTATATATGGTGGTGCTCTAACCAACTGAGCTACCAGCCCTTGTACTAATGTCAACTCATGACATGTGTTGTCTAACAAGGCTAACAGGCTTTGACCTTGACTATTCCAACATATCCTCCCATGGAAATTGAGTCAAAACAATTACCTCAGGCAGCACATTGAGGAGGCTTTCAGGGTCTTTCAGATGACCCACCATCCCTCCAGCCTCTGTAGCCCCCAGTAGCAATTGGAATACTATACTTGGCATATAGCCAAAATCACTGCTGAGAGCCTCTTCAGAGGTTTGATCTACATTTAATGCTATAATGTTCGAGAAGAACATCCCAAATATGGATATACTGTAAATTATCCCTTTACAGTAAACTTCTGTGCTATCATAACCTTACTATGAGCCTCCCCATCACTACATCAAAGAAGAGTCTCTCAAATAAGAATATGCACTACCCTTTTATGGTAAGATTCTGTACTACTACCCAAAACATATCTGTTGTTGGATATTCTGATATAACACCTAATCTATTTACTGCCCTACTTGCTATTTCTCAGGCTAATTTGTGTAGAACATGTGGAGCCAACATACTAACTACTATCCTCATTGAATATAGGATCAATTCACATTGGAATAGATTGTATAATCTAATATCATGTTATTGACATATAAACATATGTTTGTTTTCCAATTTTAGTGTATTATAACAATGATCATAGTAATATGGAAACAACAATTTGAGGGAAAAATATATATTAGGATTTTAGGGGGACCCTCTTCAGAGAGGGTGGTGGTCTTTCAGATGGGTTATTGCTAAGATAAAAACCCCATCTGTAAGACCTGAGAACTTCTTGAAAGTGCTGTCAAGGGTGAAAACGGTGCACTCGATTTCACTCGATTTCGGGTTTCCACTGCCCTGGGCTGATTAGCGCTGACTGAGCGATGACTAATCCTTGCGTCACCGAGCCGTGACCGATTGTGGGAACCTGTAAATAGCTTGAATCACGTGGTGCCCGCTCTTTCACAGTGGAAGGGAAGTTTAAAGGAAAGGGAGGTTGTTCTCGACGCCGGTCCACCGTATCTCCTCGCTGTCGCACACGATGGCCACGCATACAGCAGCGTCGGGATCCACACCTAGCTTTTCCAATCTCTCGATATCATCGTACAATGATTCGAATAGCATTGATCTGACCCTCGACGACCACAACGATGTTGAATCTCCCGCGCAATCTCCAGTTCTTTTTCATCCTGCAGCGAGGCAGTCCAAGCGCCCGAGGACAGATTACCATGATGAGACTCAACAGCAAGGCTTTCCTTATAATCCAAACCAATACATGCCTCCATCGCCTGTTCCAATGTCTACTCGCTTGCCCAGAATTCCCCTCCAGAGCCAGCAACAATCAACTTCAGCATCTTTGCCATTTCGTCCACATCTATCACTTTCAAATTATTCATCATCCAGCCATTTGCCAAGCAACTACAGACCAATGTTCGCTGGTATCCCACCCTCGCCCTCCCCTTACAAATCCCCCAACGAGCATTCTTTCGCAAATAATACCTCGCGTTCCTTGTCGGTACCCGTCTCTGGGCGTCCTCATCCCCCCGCGCCACCGTCTCACCAAGTCATAGATCTCACAGGCTCTCCTTCACCGCCCCCACATTCATCTCAGTCACTACTCAGTGATTTACCTCCTAAGACTCCCGTCTGCATCGGCCAGCTTACTGTAACTGCACTAGTCTTATATCCTGTCCCCTACTTGCGGCAACAGGATCCAACCTTGTCTGAACCTGAATGGGCCAGTGTTCGTTTGCAATACGAGCACAACCCAAACAAGCCAGATTCAAACGACACCATCCACATCAAGGCTCCTCATGGCAGGGGGGCTAATGGAGAGTTAATATCCGGGGATGGTTTCGCCGTCGTCGAGCAAAAAGTGGCTACTTCTCTGGGTCCTATGCTAGGCAAGGGTCTCATCCGATTAGACGCGAAAGTGAGAAGAGGAATGCCTAACGTGAGCACAACGATCGATCAACCTTTATCCCCCTAATTTCCGGGTTTTCAGTTACCTATACTACCTTTACAAATGCTCGTCTATACCCCTAAAGGGAACATACCTGTTGTGGGTAAATATCTCCACGAGTGCGGCCTTCTCCTTGACCATCCTTCCCCGCCCTACGATGTCCAGCGCCTTGCAAACTATCATTACTGTAATCCACATAGTCCGCCACTAGGGGGACACCGCTCGCTATTGGGGGTTAATCGGCCTGTTAATTCCGCCCCAGGGGGCAGCCGTTGGAGTACACCGACGGTGGCGGGCAAGACACTAGAAGTTCAAAGGAGCCAGGTAGACGAACTCTTTAAGAGCCTGAAGAGTGGTGATGAGCTTGCCGAGACAGAACCTTGTAAGCCGCTTGTGTTGACTTGTGATGTATGATAGAAACCAATTATCATGCTATAGCCCCCGGAGTTGGTACATCACTTTACCCCCACCAGAAGAAAGCCCTGACATTCCTGCTTGAGCGAGAGAAGGAGAGGATAGGCCCAGACGGTCGATATTCATCTATGTGGCAACCTAGGGCGAACCCACATTCAAGGCAGGTATCCTGGTTTCATCTCGTTACTCAGAAAGAGGTTTTTCAGGAACCGCAAGAGAGTAAAGGCGCTATTCTTGCCGACGATGTATGGTTCACTTGATTTTCTTACAAGTTCTTCTAATGACGATGCCACTTTCAGATGGGCCTTGGGAAGACTATCACGTGTGTTTCCTTAATCGCGGCGACGCTCGAATCTGCACGGGCTTTTGCTTCCCATCCATTGGATCGTCCTCTCATACCTTCGGACCGGGGTGTTTGCAATCATTCGCTCCCAACTTCTCATTTTGCGGGTGCCGTTTGGGGCATGTCAGAAACGTTAGATTTGTCTTCAGGTTCCAAGGGCAACGCGAAGGTAACGAAAGCTCAAGATAAACTGGAGGCAGAATACACCAGAGCATGTCGGATCAAGGTTAAGAGCCGCGCTACACTTATAATTTGCCCTCTCTCCACCGTCTCGAATTGGGAAGATCAGTTCAGAGAACATTGGCGGGGAGATGTCATGGTTGTAGGTGGTGGCGGTGTCAGTTGTCTGTCTGCAACCGCTTGTCAGCCACTCACTTCTCCACCGCCGCCATCTTCTTTTCCCTCATTTACGATTGATACGAAACCGGATATAAAAGCCTCCTCTGGGCGCAAACAAGAAGGTATACCTCTTCGTGTGTACGTTTATCATGGCAATGCTCGTCGGCCTGATCCTAGTTTTCTTGCGGATTTTGATGCTGTCATCACGACTTATGCTACTTTGGCATCTGAATACTCGAAGCAAAGTAAGAGCATAACCAGCGTCGAGGCTGATGATGAGGAAGATGACGGAAGTAGCGACGGTGGCGGCATCGATATTGACGAGCGCGGTAATCAGGTCTTAAGGTTGCCGAAGCCGAAAAGAGCTGGGATGAAGAGAAAGAAATCTGGCGCATCGTTGGGAGGCGCGGGTGAAGCCACGAGTGCTTTACAGACCGTTCATTGGTTTAGAGTTGTGTTGGACGAAGCTCAGTTCGTCCAATTCATTATCTATACCAATACTTTTCTAACTCATGTCATCACAGTTCAATAAAGGAGACGGGTACCGTCGGTAGCCGAGCATCGTGTGACTTAATGGCCGATCGTCGTCTCTGCCTAACTGGTACGCCGGTGCAGAATAAGCTTGACGACGTTTTCGCTCTGATCAAATTTTTGCGGTTGGAGCCATTCGACGATAAAAACACGTGGACGGAATTTATTGGTACCCCAGTCAAATATGGACAACCTTTAGGTGTAGCCCGATTGCAGACAATCATGAAATGCATCACTCTACGTCGGACAAAGGAGACAACAGCTCAGGATGGCAAGCGCATACTTTCCCTTCCTCCGCGTCGGGACGAGCTGCGATATCTCAGGTTTGACGAACAAGAGAAAGAAATATATGACCACTTCTTTTCCGAGTCCAAAGCCGAGTTTAATGAGTTGTCAAACAAGAACGAAGTGATGAAGAACTACGTCGGTATACTGCAGAAGATTTTGCGCCTTCGCCAAATTTGCGATCATTTCGAGCTCGTGCAAGGGAAAGGTTTAGGCGGGTCCCAGCAAGATATAACCAGCTACGATGATATCGTTGCTGCTATCGAAAAGGAGGGGATTGATGTGAGGCGTGCATCGGCAATTTTCGCGCTTCTTCGAGAGGCAGCTACTACACAGTGCGTGGAATGCGGTGCCGAGTTGTGCTCACCACCAGACATTCAACAGATGGATGGTATGGGGGCGATGGATTGCGACGGCCCGTCGGTCCCTAAGAGGGGCAGGAAAGCTAAAAATCAATCTCGCGGACCAACGCGAGCCAACAGCCCTTCTGGACCACAGTTAATTATGACTCGGTGTCAACATCTTTTCTGCCTTTCCTGCTACCGTCAGTGCGTCTGTCCGGGATGGCCGAATGTGTCACAGGACACGCTACGATCATGTTCAGCATGTCAGACGGGCCTACGACCTAGGGATGCGGTGGAGGTTAAACCAGATAGTCCAGGTTTAGATTCTGCGCCTAAGAAGAGAAGTGTGAAGCGAGAGAAGAGAACAAAAGGTGTCAATTTGGAAAACTTCCACCCATCAACCAAAGTCAAATCGCTACTTGGAGACTTGATACAATTTTCCAAGGCAAACCCCTATTCTGCTAATTACGACCCTGCTTCCATCGAAGTGCAAATGGTAGACGATCAAGGCAATCGGCTAGATGATGGCATTGTCAAAACAGTGGTCTTGTGAGTCCTTTGTAGCTAGCGGCTGAGTATATATTATTAATCATAACTACAGCTCGCAATGGACATCAATGTTGGATAAGTAAGTCTGCATAGTATAACCGTCTGCAGCATTCTCAGTTTTATCGTAACAGGGTTGAAGATGCTCTCGAGGTTGCTGGAATACGTTATGACAGATTGGATGGTACCATGAAGCGCGACGAACGTACCCGAGCGATGGAGGCCTTGAAGCATGAGCCTGGTTGCGAAGTCCTCCTTGTTAGTTTAAAGGCTGGTGGAGTGGGTCTCAATCTTACAGCAGCACAGCGGGTATATTTGATGGACCCTTACTGGTGAGCTTTATATCTAGTTGAACTCTATTGTTCACGTTTACTTATTGTGGATTTAGGAATCCTGCAGTGGAGAATCAGGCTGTGGATCGAATTGTGCGTTATCAAACAGACTTGCAGTTTCGTGATTTTAATCGTTTTCTATAGCATCGTCTAGGACAGACAAGACCCGTCACTACAGTCAAGTTGATTATTGAAAATTCAATCGAGGCTCGACTCCTTGAAGTGCAGCGGAAGAAGACTGAGTTAGCGAATATGACTCTTGGCCAGAACTTCAGCAAAGCGGATATGTTGCATCGTAGAATGGAGGAGTTGAACCAATTGTTTGGGACATGACTCTGTAGAATTTCTGTTTTGCGTATTTTTCTTGGGTTTTTGTTTTTGACTCTGTTATCTTTTTACTTAATAATGATATACATGTAAAGCATTAGAATGCAAAATGAGCTGCATTTTTGCGCCTACCCATTGCATAAACTGCGATCTGGCTTACAAATAACCCTACGGTTACACCGATTGCCACTTGTATCATACGGATTGCCAGGGAAAACCCACTAGAGTACGATTGAGAGGAAGTTTCAGTCGCAGTGGTTAGACCGCCACCTTGAGCGATTCCAGACTACGAAGAGTTAGAAATGACGAGATGACGCTTCAGTAGTAGCATATTACCGGAACTAGAAACAGTACTCCTGTGACCATCGAAGTAAATGCGGTTCCGCGAACGATCCTAGAATACATGTTACCAAGTACGCCAATAACCAAGGCACCTGCAGCTGACACAATGTCACCCCGGCCAGGTAAAACAGAGTTTGCAAATTTGTTGGCGACGAAGGCACAACAAGAGAAAACTACCATGACAAATAGTTGTACGCTGCGGTATGACTGAAGGTTGGAGAGTGAAGAGCAGGTGGAGTAGATGGGCACCAGGAAAAATAGTGTCCACCAAGGGAGAGGTTGTCTATACCACGGCCAATCGGGACCTCGGTAACATCCTGAAGTGATGTGAATAAATCACTGATCACTGATTGAGTCGCATTAGATATGACTTTACCTCGGACAACATAACGTGGATCGATAACAGAGGTATTTGCAAAGCCAAACACCACGCTGTTCAGCAACGGAAAGGAACCATTACTGGGTACGAAAGATCCCTTATAGCTTATGTACTTTGGGGTTAAAGCATACTCGAGAGCGCGATGAGCATGTGGATTGACAACGAGATATATATCAGATCCAATTGTTAATCCAAATCCCTACGCTTGAATCAGGCGGTGGATTCAAAAAAAAAATACAGTTCATTTCTCACCAGGAATAGAGTATAGATGATCGCATAGACCATCCTGACAGAGCCACATAAGATGTTCCTCGATGTCAGCTCCAGAGCGCTAATGACTAGTATAAGGTAATGTTATTAGTTTTGATATCACGGTCAGACAACACCCACTGACGTATA
The DNA here is from genome assembly GCF_000218685.1 of Serpula lacrymans var. lacrymans S7.9. Taxonomy (NCBI): domain Eukaryota; kingdom Fungi; phylum Basidiomycota; class Agaricomycetes; order Boletales; family Serpulaceae; genus Serpula; species Serpula lacrymans. The sequence continues at coordinate 1,400,431 of NW_006763290.1, read as the reverse complement.
GTAAAACCAGGCAGAATCAAAACAACACCAGCAGAAGAAATGGCATCGTAACAAAACAAGTTTCCTGGGATGGTGCTCAGCGCTCTGGCCACAAACGACACAATGATTGAAACAGATATCCTAGGAGTAAAGCATTAATGTTCTACAATGGAGAGATAGAAAAATAATACACACTCGTAAACGTTTGCATACATGGAGCTTTTCGTCGCAGCGTTGAGACCCAGATATTGAAGAACACAAGCACAAAAACCACTGATCCACATGTCGATCATGGAACCGCCGAACGCGAGAACGCAAATAATCGATGCACAGACGAATGCCAAAAGATACCTCAATTTAAGCGAATAAATCGGTGGTGCGCATAGTATCTCCCTTAGAGCCTCCGTACCCGCCTCCACTGACATCTTGTCATGCAGCACTTTTCGATAAATTAGATGAACTTTGTGTAAGGATGTGAGAGCAATGCGGCCGTTGGCTCGGACAAAGTGTGTTTCGACTGTGCCCGTGTCGCCGTCACCAAAAGTTACGATGATAACATTTGGGATGTGTACGAAGTCTGCCATCGCATCTAAAATATCGGAGGCTGCAGTAAGTTGTGATTCGATACGGTGGGAAGGTGCGCCGAAAGCCAGCAATGATTTCGCCAGCTTCAACACAAACTTCCGTCGCTTTGTAAGATCTAGTACAAGTCTGCACAGTAAGTCCTTGATTTACACACTCTTACTGAGATGACTCACCCTGGACATGGCGGGTGATCGATGAAGATCGCCTAGTTTTCTTAAGAACATTAGGACGAAGTTTTCCACCTTGATAGAAATTGGCTGGCGTACTAGCCGCGAAGGATTTTTGTACGCCACGCATATTTTGATCTTCGAGTAGGGCGTTTGAAGATACCCTGCGTTGGTCAGAAAGCAGGCGTTCCATTGGTAATAGCATACCCGGCCTTACTGGGCTTAGCAATTGCGCATGCTTTTCTGCTTTCGTTAAGTTGCCAGGCGGACGACGACCATAATTCATCAAAGAAGATGTGATGCCTAACCGTCTCTTCGGGGTATCCCTCCCCTCTTCCAATCCACTGAAAGTCCGCCCTACAACAGGCATTAAAGTGTTCCTGCGGGAGTGAGAACCAGAAACCCCACCCTGGTCCCTCTCAGTGAGTAGGTTCATCGCATCAACAGAAGTATCCATCTGAGAAGATTGAGCTCGAATCGGAGATGAAGGAAGGGCACCTCGTGCAATAGGACGTGAAGAGCTCAGACTGGCCTTGCGACTGGAGCTGATGTCTTCGTGTGATAGAGGATGAGGGGTGCTTAGTGGAGGAGGTTTCTCAGACATGAAGTGACAGGAAATCATAACCTGGAACGTTAAATCTCGTTCGCACTTGGGTTCGAGTAGTACTGGGCAGCACTGAGGGACACACTGACATTTTATAGGTTGCCATGATGTTCGCAACACAATACAGACTGACAGGAGGTTTCAGAACGCTCAGACTGAAACTGTGTTATACGTCGACGAGAGCCTCATCAGGGAACTACCGATTGTATGACATGTTTGACGCGCCCTACACTATGGACCCGAAAAGAGGTGATAATCACCCGCACAACAGTTGATAACAATCAACCGGAAGTCGGTGGGAATTTGGTGCAGGGTGATTGGAGAGTGATTTAAGAGATATGCACTTGGGCCTCCACAGGCTCAACAATCGCTGTACAGGTAGCTAGAAGATTGTCAGATATAGAATAGAGTATCACATCACAGTGAGGAGCGTTTTGACGTCTTAAAATGTTATCCAAAACTGCAAATAAAATATATAGTTTTACTTCAGACTCCTAAACCATTCTGCTGTGGGTGTTCAAGCTCTCCTAGTGTAGCCACGTTTGTATTATATAATCATATTTTTCCGAATTTGAACCGAACCTTTAACACTTGGTTGAACACCCACCACCGACTGGCGTAATTTACTGTGGCACCGGTTGTGGTCTGTTTGGATCCTTTCGGTGGACCGCAAAAAAATTGGTATACCAGGACAAATATTTGTGGTTAAACATATTAAGCATTATCCTTCTTACTTTCCTTCTTTAGCTGTGTGCGACTTCTCTTCAACGGTTCAACCTATGTCTGGACTGAAGTATGTAGTCCCTACACTGGAGGAAATGTGTCGCACCACCAGAGACATCTTCGGGTATACATCATGTGACTGGCAGCTCCATACGGCTCTTGTGCAACTTCGGAAATGAGATGTTTTCACACTGTCAGCTACCGGATCAGGCAAGACACTGTGTTTTTGGATCCCATTGTTATGATAACACATTTTTGGACCTTTAAATTTCATTCTCCTCTTTAACCTTTTACTGTAGTTTTCACACTCCATGCCATGCGGCACTTTCCCTTTTGTTCAAACTCCACTTTCTTGCTCTGCGCTGCCTTCCTTCTTATTTTAGATACAAACTCTCTCATGCAGTGGAGCTGGTCATATGGGCTAAACCTCATGACATCATCAGCCACTGCCTTTATCAACTGTACAGTACATATGTACAAATAAGCTTGTAGTAGTATAAATACCCCAATAAATCAAGGAGACTCCTCAGCAAGTCCTCCTGTTGTTTACCCACAACTAACTCGGTCCTACCTAAGGGGTAACCACTCCCTCATCACTACCTTTATAGTTTGTTCTAGTTGTGTGCCAGAGTAACTAACTCTTGGTTGTTACACCCATTGTTATTCAATGACAATGGGATGATCATTCCCGTGACACCACTGAGTATCTTGGGAGACAAGAATATAGCAGAATTAAAAGCTATTGGGATAACAGGAGTCAATCTAACAGCTGCTACAGCAATGAACAAAATATTTAAGGTGGTGAGCATCAATCTATTGATCTGTTTGTTACTGATGAAGATTCGAGGGATATTGCTGCACGTAGTTTTTGCGTAGTGATTGTCAGCCCCAAACGAGTACAACATGACACTCGCTTCAGGAAACTTTGGGACAATCCCAAGTTTGTGCAAGGACTGTGTAAAACCCTTATCCCCTATACCAAGTTAACGGAGGGATGAAGATTCAAATCAAACAAGTAGCGTTACAAATAGCGATTGAGAATTAATCAACAACTGAGGAAAGTATGTACATGATGGTCTACTATATATATGTTTCTGAAAGCCAGCCATGAGGCGCTGACTGATGTTCTTTGTAATGGCTCTAGACTTGTGTCACGTGATGGTCACGTGATCTGATATAACTATGTATTATGTTATCCGCGCTAAAGCAGCAGCTTAACATATCTTATCTGTCATGTGATCAGATATCAAAGAAAAATGAAAAAGGAAACTAGCGCTCAGACTAGCGCTTCTGGTTCAAGTCGTGACAGACTGTTTAATGTGACGCTAGATGAAGCTCATTGTATCAGTGAATGGGACTCTTTTCAACCCAAGTATAGTGAGATTGGACACTTACACTGGATACTACCATTGCATGTGCCATTTCATTGTGCTTCGGCAACAATGCCCCCTCACATCCTTCAAGACGTGAAGCATAAACTACGAATTGAATTTAATGCGGTGCTGATTCATCGCACAATCAACCGGCCAAATATTTTCTATCAAGTGAATGAGATGATATATCCTGTCAGTACAAGATGGGACTTACTTCAAGCTGTAAAGTTAGACGGATCCCAGAGTTTTATGATATTTGCAAATACGCGAAGGGAAACAGAAGCGGTGGGTGAATTCCTGTGATCACAAGTCTTTAGCAAGCACAGAGAAAAGATTGTGTGGTTTTATTCGGGCATGAGCATGCATTTTGTCAGGAAATGATCAAAAAGCTTAAAAAGGGGGAACTATGGGGAATATGCTGCACAGATGCAGCAGGTATAGTAAGTTGAATTGATTTTACATGCCAAACAACAACTTATCTCTGTTGAAACAAGGGACTTGATTTGCGTAGTATCATTTTGGTGATACAGTGGTGCTACACTGCATCGCTCTGTGTGCTTGTGCAACATATGGGACGAGCTGTTTGAAATCCACTTCTAGACGGATTTGCTGTCTATTTTGTAGAGCCAAAGTACCTAGACAAAAACCAGCTGAAGAGAAAATGTGGAGAGAACGACACAGGAAGAAAACATACTGTTAAAAGGGCACAGGCAAGTAATAGGGTAGGAACAAGCCTGGATGTAGAAGAAGGTAGTGAGGATGGTGATAGTGAGGGAGAAAAGGAAGAGGGAGAGAATGATGAGCGTGGAAGACAAGAAATGGAACCGGACACACCATTAGCTCAACCGTTGGTTGCTGATTGTACACAACAAACAGCTGCATCACTGCGCTATATCCCCCCAAGTCCACTCAGCGCCGAGTTTGAGGTTAACGCAATGGACACATATATCAATGCGGGCCTGCAAGGGATTTGCCGAAGAGCTATTATTGATAAATATTTTGATAATCCTAAATGTGAGACTCAGAGTTTGATGAGTGGTACTGGGCCTTGCACTTACAACTGAACAGCCAGCAGCAAACACGATCAGTGTTGCGATTATTGCAAGCCCAAAAAGTCACACCGGTGTTGTGACACTTGTTGCTTACTTCCTCTTCTGTCCATACCATCAGTACTACTTCCAAAACAAACACGCGCCAAACATAAATTCAAATTCAATGAACCCACAATGACCCCCAAGGATCTGGCTTTTTGTCAAGCTCTTGAAGAGTGGAGGGAGAGAGAAATGGTAGAGAGTGGATTAGGAGAGGATGATTTTTTTGGGCCACAGCTAATTCTTGCTGACGGTATTCTCAACCGTATAATTGCTGTGGCTCATCACTTGAAACTAACAGACATTGCTTCGTTGAAAGACCAAACAGGCTGGAGAAATAGCAAAAAATACGGGGCAAGTATTATTTCTCTATTTCTTACACATTATCTGCCGCCACCACCGCCACCACTTTTCACCACTGGTCCTCTCCCAATTTGCACAACTATTCAACAACCATTGAACTCCACTCCAAGCCTCCAAGCTTGCCAACAAATACTTCAGCTGTTGGAGAACCAGTAAATTCCCCTGCTCACAAACCACGTACATGTGGTGCATGCGGCACTGTTGGCCACATTGCCTCCAACCGCACTTGCCCAAACTATACCCCAAAGCCTTCTTGCATTAAAGGAAACACAGAAAATGTACCACCACCAGCAGCATAATAAAATCAAGGTAAGTATATTTCTATACACCCATCAAATCATCCATGTTAATCTCATCTCTTTGCTCTGTCTGCTCAGTCTCATCAGCTGCAAGACTGTGCCCTTTCTCTGCAAGCTCAACTCCATGCACTATCTGATCTCTGATGCAGAACTTGGACCTTCAGTTTGGTGTGAAGACGTGCGGGGAGGTACTAGCTATTTTTGTCATAAGTTTTTTTATAGATCTTGTCATGTCTGGGGATGTATGCCGAGTTGAGTGTGTCTTGACGAGGAAGGCATTTTAAACTGTTACATGACAGCTATGGTAGACCTCAATTAAAGATGATTCTTTAATAATGTGATCAATCGTGTGGTTTGGCCCTGTCCCTGCAAAGATAACCTGACATCATCAGGTTTGCTGTTTCTGTTTTGTCCATGTATTGACTCACCTTTGTGCACAGATTATTCAGTTCTACTAGCCAGTCAATAGCTTTGAATGCATGTGGCTTTTCTGTTGGGTTGCAAAGTAAGTTTTGTCTAATGATTTGACTGTATACACATTAACGTCTTTTTCAGCAACATATTTCACATGCGTACCTCAAGTGGTCAGGGTAGATATACTTCAGGTGAGCATAGAAGCGGCTGATTTGACTTGTATACTTATGTTTATTAAGAACAAAGCTTGAAGGAAGTGTCTAGCCACTTGCTGAGAGCAATCAGGGACTGGAAGTAGAGTCCATTGTGAGTAACTAGATTATTAGAGAGTATGACAGGTATACAGTACCTAGAGTCCAATGTGAGTAACTAGAGAATAGGAAGCATTGGACTCTGCAGTACTGTCCGAAGTTTTGTAAACAAAGGTAAACAAAGCAGCCACAAAGGCGAAATAATAGAGAACACAATCAATAGTGAATGATAGAAGAATAGATAGAGAAAGGAATGAAAATATATAGGTAGCACAAAGGTGCAGAATCACCAAAACTAACATGTTTTCCTACAGCCTTGAAGATGTACATCCAAGGAAGGAGTGAGGCCTCAACTGGCATGTAACAGGTCAACATATAATAGCTCATCACAAGTCTGTAAGAGCTGGTTTTCATGGTATTGATCCCACTCACTCAATGATTTATTCCGAGCTTTGTAGAGTGTCACTCCAGTAGCAACATAGTTCTGGATAATGGACTTCAAGGTGTGAACAATCAGGTCCCACGATGGATTGGACTTGGCAAAGTCCTCAAGTGATTTCCACTGTGAGTTTTGTTTTTGGACTTCAATACTCCAGCAATTGAGTATAGATGCCCATAGGTCGTGGTGGATAATATCATGAACATGTCGAAAGCCAGGTTTACTTGCAAATGTACCGGTTTCATTTGGCCACAGCACCCTAATGTTCTGAAAAAGGCTATTGTGGTCATCTCTCCCATCTTTTGGTTGGATTTATATCCTCCAAAGTGCGTCTGCTGCAGCTATCTTGTAATGAAATAATCTGGGCAGGAAAACAACATACTGAAGTTGATTTTTTGGTGTAGCTTCAATACAACGTGAATCCCAGATGACATCAAGGCACTCCTTGGTGAGAAGGTCACCATGGACAAGTAGGACATGCTTGGACATATCAATGTCACCCTCCTCAAAATTCTCGTCGCTCAGATCTCCAATGCCCCCTTGATGCAGTAAGTTCTCCATTACTTCAATGTTCCCATTTGTGGTTGATTGTTTAATATTCATAGAGCGGCAAGGTACCTGGTCAGTCTTGTGAACAGGTATCTGATGTACTGATTCAGGCTCGGCAAGGTCTTTTTGAAAGTGAGAGAAGAGTGCGTGTCGGTGCACAAGGATATGTTGTATATGCCATGAACCTCAGGAGTGTTAGGTTTCTCCATGGAGTTGTCATGCTGCTCTTTTCGAGACTGTTCCTCATCTAGAGTCCTTTGATAATCTCGGTTTTTGTCTGCAGGACGGGTCTGGCGACTGCTTCTGTGTACTCCTAGGACTTCAGCAGGCATGACTGCTCTTTTAGGAACTTGTGCAGGTACTCCAGGGAGTAGACACATTTGTGTGTGTGTTGCCCCACTCACTCCTGAAGGTGTTGAATCACTCCTCGGAGGTGTTGGATGCCTTCCAGAAGCTGATCCAATGGACAGGCTGTTTAGCTGTATCCGGACTTTTTCCACATCAGCTGGCTGTATGTTGAGGGGCTGTCCTCCCACTGACTGTAACTCTACTTTGGCTTTCCATTCTGAAGATGGCCAGTGTTCAGGTCTTGGTTGTAGAGACTGTTGTGGAGGGTGTCTTAGCTGATCAGGTGCTCCCACTGCTCTCGGAATGTCTCCACGGAGGTATTGCCCCACTGCTCTCGGAACATCTTCATGCTGATATGGTTTCATTGCTTGTGGAACATCTCCTTGGAGATGTGGTTCCATTTGCAATTCATTTGGATCTCGGATCCAAGGGTCAGGATCATCCTCCTCCAATGTTTTTTGGTCTGGATAGTGAGCATTCTCTGGAATGAGTCCCTCCCACTGATTTGTGCTAGTGTCTGTGTTCCAGGGAGCAGTGTCATCCTTTTTTACCTTTCCAGATTCATTGAATATGACATGCCAACTGGAAAACACAGTCCGTTTTTCAGTGTCTAGGACTTTGTAGGCTTGCTTTCCATGTGTGTAGCCAATCATTATGGCTTTGCGCCCCTTGGAGTAAAACTTTCCTTGCCTTTTGTCTTTTGGAATCAAGGCATATGCTTGGCATCCAAAAGGGCGAAACAAAGTTGGATCAACTCTCCTTTTAAACAGTATTTCATATGGGGTCTTTCCATGGAGTCCTGATGCTGGGCTGCGTGCTGTGATATATGCAGCTGTTTGCATGGCATCTACCCAAAATGACTTTGGGAGCTTGGAATCATGGAGCATAGTGGTTGCTAATGTAGCCAATGTCTGATTCATGTGTTCTGCAATGCCATTTTGTTCCGGAGTATCTGCAGCTGTAGTTTCTTGGATGACACCATCTTCTTGGAGTTGATTTTTGAATGCATTGCCAGTATATTCTCCTCCCCCATTGCTCCGGAGGAATTCTGTGTATAGTGGAGTGAAGTTTTCTTCTCCCAAATGAGTCCGGAAGAATGTTCGGACATCTTCTTTCCATTGCTTGTATCATTCCAGTGCTTCACTTTTATGTTTTAGGAAATATATCCATGGAAATTTGGAGAAATCATCTACAATAATAATCCAGTACCAAAAACCCTCCCTGGAAGTTGGTTTGATTGGTCCTCCAACATCTGTGTGCACAATTTGTATGGGGCGCTTGGCTCGGTTTCCTCCAGTGGACTTGAAAGGTAATTTCTTCATCTTTCCTAAAGCACAAGGTTCACAAAACTCCGGGGTTCCGGTAAGGGTGTCTATGTCCTGGAGCTGTCCTTTTGTAACCATTCGTTGCAAGCAGTCCATTCCAATGTGTCCCATTCTCCTGTGCAATAAATTTACATCTACTGCTGCAAAAGCTGACTCCGGGTTGATTTTGGGTTTTGCTTGGATGTGATAAAGTCCTCGCTTGTGTAACGCAGTGAGGATAAGTTCCTCCTTTTTCCGAACTTCACAAGTGTTTGACCCTGCTGGAAAAAGTGTTGATAACCCCGTTTTGGACAATTTGTGGACAGAGACGAGTGCTAAAGTGAAGTTTGGCACAAGTCAGACATTTGACAGTGCAATATTGTAGTCCTTATTGCCAACAGTTGCTTGTAGGATTACTGTTCCAATGCCAATGGCATTTACAGAGGATTCATCCACAAAACTGATTGTCCTTGGAGGATGCAGAACATGGTATGTTCCTGGCTCAAACCAGGAGCGGTGAGGGACCATGTGGGATGTTGCTCCGGAGTCAATAATAATTGTTGTTTTGGTCTTATCGGGTTCCAACACAAGGTAAGCTTGAATGCATTTAGCAAGGGGCTTGGAAATATGTACATGATCCAATGCAATATGACTTTGTTCCTCCTCGGAGTCAGATCCGGATGATTGCTCCGCTGTATTTGCCTTTTCCTTCTCTTTTCCTTTATCCTTGTGTCTTTCCTTTTCCTTCTTCCTTTGACCTTTTTCAGCTGACTGAAGTGTTCGACACTCCGAGGTGTTGTGTGATTTGGCTTTGTGGAAGTTACACCATTTCTCCTCGGATTTGAGTGCTGATTCGGAACCTCCAGGGGCCTTCCCTGACTGTCGTGCAACTTCTGCAGTGATCCGGATCTCAACTGCATCAAAGGTAAGTTTATTTTCTTCAATCGTGTTGATTACTGATGACTGAAATATTTGCCATTCAGGAGTGCATGGGAGAGATTGGAGAAGAGCAAAAGCCATGAGTTTGGTATCAACTCTTAGTTTCATTCCGGAGAGGTGTGAACCAATTGTCCGGATTTTCGCAATGTGGTCCTGGATAGGTGATGTCCCATCCCAGGACAATTTGGTGAGTTGCTGGAATGAATAGAAGGCCGAGGCAATGTTGGATGTTTGATGGAGTGAGACAAGTTTATCAAATAACTCCTGGAATGAATAGAAGGCCGAGGCAATGTTGGATGTTTGATGGAGTGAGACAAGTTTATCAAATAACTCCTTGGAGCTGGTAAGGTTTCCAGTCCTCATTAGGAGGACATCAGAGATGTGGTCCTGGATGATTCCGTGTGCCTTCTCATCCTTAAGTATCCAGGTGATCTCAGGATCCTCCAAGGAGGTAGGTTTTCCTGGTGAGGGCTTAAGCTCCTCTCCAGTAACAACCCGGAGAACTTTTTCCTGACGTAGCTTTGAGATGATCCGGAGTTTCCATATCTGAAAATTGTTGGGTCCAGTGAGAACTGGACATGCAAATGTATCATGTGCTGTGGTCATGGTTCCAAGGTTGCCGTTTCAAATAAGAATTATTTCCTGCGTAGCTTTTGCGCGCCAGGGCTCATAACCTAATAAAACTAAGTGAAACTCAGCCACTGCCCGAGAGGCTATAGAAATGACTGAGGTATTCCTATACTAAACCCTCTACTACTTATAATTGGAGGTGCTACTCGCTACAGTATAATGACTCCTAGGAGTACAATTGTGCTCCTAGGAGAACAATGGTGACTCCATGGAGTGGTGGCTATGCTCCATGGAGAACAATGGCTGCTTCGGCAGAGACCGGGTTTATCCGGTTTTGTCAGACAGGGCTATTAATGAAAAAGAAAATAAGGGTAAATATAATGAGGTTTATCTAAGTGGTGAAAAAGAATTTAAACCCAAATGAGGGGAACCAAAGTGCACTGCAAATAAGCAGTGTGAATAGTATAAAGAGCACTAGGGCTTCATTACTATCAACTCAGGTTACACAACCCCTTCCTACCCTATTCATCTTATCACATTTTGATGTTTATTACTAACAAGTCATTGTGACTGTTACTCAGATTAGGTTTAGTTTGCTGGTGTTGTGACTGTGTGATAAAACTATGGTTAAAATATGACAGTATATGACATATAAACAGTGTTTGGACCAGCTGTGTATAACTGCATGATATTTTTGAGGCTTGTATATGTCTGAATAGGAATGAGCATAAATAAACAAGTATCATCATATGATATGTTCACATTGTGGATTAGGTGGCTGTGTATCGTACATATTATTGAGAGTTAGTATTATTATTACAAGGGATGTTGGAGGAGGCTGGAGTAGAATCAAGGGCACAAGTACATTAGGTCAGCATGTATATAGTTAGAACTTCAAGATTGGAGTGGAATATTATACTCTCTGCTTTACTATAAAGTGAAACACTCAGAACATCCTATTACTAGAATGTGGGACATTCCAAGTGGTGTATGGGGTGTCTAGGTATTATTTTACTTATTTTCCCTGTCTGATATCAACCTCATCATCAAATTACTTTAGCACATATTTTCTGTTGCAAGCCTCTCTACCAAATACTGAAAAGATACAAGTAGCTGTGGGGGAAGATACAGACTAAGAAATTTAAGCATTATTTCAGCCAGATGTCAGCTCAGGTTGAGGCTCTGTATAATCCAAGCACAGGCTATACAAGCTGGCTGAAACATTTAGGATTAAAATCAGATACTATGCCATGAGCTAATTTCATCCATATAAACATATCTGTATGGGGATATGATATTACCACAACTGCAATGGGTACTGTTACTTTTTCTGGGTCTGAAGGTAAACAACGCTTGGGATGTCCTGTGTAGTGGTGTTGGGATATCCTGTAGAGCAACTAGTATATCCCAGGTAATTATTGTCTCATACAACGCTTGGGACATCCCACATACATCTGAGATGTCCTAGTTGTTGTGCAGGATATCACACATTTTGTACACTATGCTTCAAATGTTGCATTAGACATCCCCAGGTGTTTGCAAGAGGAATAATACCAATGAGGTTTAATGATGCCAATGCTACCCTTGGCATTACCTTTTCTCTTGCCACTCTTGTTTTTCATTCTTTCTAATAAGGCTGCTGGCTATTTGATCTAACAACTCTTTTACACAGGTGATTGTTTCAAATTGCAGTGTTTCTACACTGTGAAGTTATTGATCCATCACAACTGTTGTTTGTGTTTCAAAATCCAGGTTGCAGGCTTGTGTTTGTTGACTTGAATAATTTTCCAGAGTGTACTGATGTTGGGAGAGGGAGATGGTGCGATTACTTAGGTCTCTAGTGATGGAAATGCCAAGTAGGTAAGAAGTAGGGCCAAGATCACGAAGCTTAAAGTGCAGGGAGAGGTCCTTGACAGCTTGGTCAAGTGCAGAAGTAGAAGTGGATGCCAGTGTCATGTCATCAACAAAGACAGGCAGGATAATGCGCACATCAGCTCTGTTAAAGACATAGATGGCAGAGTCTGAATAAGTACGCTTGAATCCGAGTTTTTCAAGCACAGTGTGCATCTTCTGGTTTCACATTCTGCCTCCCTGCTTTGTCCCATAGATGGCCTTGTCCAACTGGCAAACAAGATTGCGAGGACCCTGATAGAATCCCTCTGGCTGATGCATGTAGACCTTGACATCCATGACTCCATTCAGGAATGCATGGGAAATGTCAATGGAGCACAAATGGAGGTTGTGGATGGCTGCAATGGCAAGGACAACTCTGATGGATGATATGCGGACAGTAGGTGCAAATATTTCGAGGAAATCAAAGCCAGGGCGCTGGTTATAACCTTTGGCCACATATCTGGCCTTGTAGCGCTCAACGGTGCCATCTGAGTTGCGCTTGATCTTGAAGACCCACTTGCCACCAATAGCCTTGACTCCAGGAGGTAGTTCCACTAGTGACCAAGTACCATTACGCTCATGAGCTTGAAGCTCTTCCATGGCTGCCTCTCTCCATTTATCTGCATCAGGACGCTTCATTGCATCTGCAAACGACCTAGGCTCAGCAGAGTCTCCAAAGTGTGCTACTTCATCATCAACTGCCTCAGAATCACTGTCATCACTCTCAATGGCAGGAGTAGGTTGTCTGTGTTGAAGCCACCATGGTCTAGGTGGTCTCCTAGCCCTTACAGGGCGTCTCAGTGCAATAGGCAAGTCAGGAGAAGGTGAGCGATGAGGAGGGTGATTTGGAAGCTCAGGAGGTTGATTCACAGGTGGTTTTGCATCAAGGTCCAAATGAGGCCCATTGTCAGGCAATGGCTGAGGCTGCTGAAGTGCAGCTGGTGGGCCCATATCTCCCCCTGGACCTGGTGCAGGGACATCCTCAATCAGGCCCAATGGCATGGATAGCGAAGGTGGAGTGGGAGGTGGAGGTGGGACATTGTCAGAAGACCTCTTCAAGCCAGGGAAGTAGCGCTCATCAAAATCAGCTCTCTCAGAGATAACAGTGCGCTTGGTGGTAGGATTGTAGAATTTCCATCCCTTGTACCCCTCAGGGTAACCAATAAACACACATTTCCATTTCTCCATATGAGAGCCAAAGACGCCTCTTTTGTCCTTTTGCACATGCACATAGGCAGTGCAGCCCCAAACGCGAAGGTGAGACATGTCAGGCTTGTGTCCATACCACAACTCAAATGGAGTGGCATGGGCCACTGCATCAGTGGGACATCTGTTCCAGACATGCACCAAAGTGGACAGACATTCACCCCAGAAGTTGTTAGGCAATGCAGACTCTGATAACATGGCAGTAATACGCTCAGTCAGAAGTCTGTTTGCTCGCTCTGCCACACCATTCTGCTGAGGACGATTCCTGGTGGTATGCTGTCTGACAATCCCATGGTCATCTGTGAATTGCTCAAATTCCTTGGACATGTACTCTCCCCCTTTGTCATCGCGCAGAGCCTTGATTTTACGCTCCAATTGAGTCTCAGCATAAGCCTTGAATCTCTTAAAAGCATCAAAGACATCTGACTTGGCCTTGAGAGGCACAACAACACGGAATCGACTGTGATTGTCAATGAAGGTGACCCAGTAGTGATAACCAGAGAATGTGGGGGAAGAGACTTGGTGTACATCAGAATGGATGAGGTCCAAAGGATGAGCAGAGCGAGTATCAGATGAGGGGAATGGATTGGCATGCATCTTGCCAGACAAGCACAGTTCACAGACAGGATCAGGAGCAGCCTTGGATTCCAGTGTAAGCCCAGTGACCAGATCTCTCTGTATCAGTCTCTTGACATCAGCATGATGGTGGTGGAGCCAATCTGCGATGCCAGAGCATCAAATCAAGTGGTATAGTCGCAGTAAAATGTCCCAATTCAACACAAGCAGCAGTAGATCCATCAAGGATGCTGCATTGTTGTCATTGATAGTTGCAGTGAACAAGAGAGTGTTGTCACGCATAAAGGACATGGAATGAGACGAAATAGTGACATTGAAACCACTTTGACGAGTTAAATACAAGACTGAGAGGAGATTATTTCGAAGATCTGGTACATGGAGCACTCTAGAGAATTCCACAGCCCTAGCCACTTTGCCATTCATCACAGGATTAAACACCACAGTACCAACACCAGCTGAATAGACAACAGTGTGATCAGCCAGCTTGATTGGTACACGATATGGGGTATAGTGGTGCACCCAATGACGATGAGGTGTCATATGAGAAGTGGCGCCTGTGTCTGCATTCCAATCAATGTCAGCATCAAGTTGGAGAGGGCAATGAGGATCAGAGGGATGAATGGAACGAAGACTTGCATTTCCAGCTGATTCAGTGACCACAGTAGATGAATTGGTATTGTTGGCTGAAGATTTGGGCTGCTGAGAGGTATTCTGAGAGTTGCTGGAGCCTGCCTGAGCCTTATTGCCATGCTTGTAGCGATTCTTAGCACCCTCCACTGCCTGTTGGCGACTAGCAATGTATCTGTGGCATTTGTCTTGGGTATGACCAAGTAAACCACAGAAATCACACTGAACGCAAGTAGAGGTGGTGGATTGGTTGCAATGATGGCAGTTAGGATGGGTGCAGGTGCTATTGGCAGTGGTAGATGAAGAATGCAAGGCAGAATTGACTTCAGCACGACGACGGCGATTGACCTCTTCAGCAAGAAAAGCATCCCTGAGCTGGGTCTTGTCCAAGGTGCCCAGAAGTAGTAGAGATGAAGTGAAGTGGGCATATTGATCAGGAAGCGCCCTAATCATGGCCATGCATGTCAATTCATCGTCCAATTCAGACAATGAGAAGCCAGTAGGACGAAGATTTTGAATCTGATGCATGCCTTCGTCAATTCTGGTCATGAGAGACTGCAGGGACTCGTCCTCCTTCTTTCTGATAGAGAAGAAGTCGTCATAGGCATTAAATCTCGTCCCAGGCTTCTTAGTGACGTGCACAATTGCCAGTTTCTCCCAGATCTTGACTGGATCATCAATGATGCCATCAAGATGGATGCACTGCTCTTTGGTGACATTGAGGTATAATGCACCAGCAGCCTTTTCAGCTCTCAACTCCCATTTCTCTATTGCTTCAGCGTCAGTCCCAGGACACTTTTCAGCGCCAGAGACGAGCCTCCACAGTCCCGTGGTCATCAACCAAGCTTGCATTTCACCACTCCACTGGGGGTAGTTAGTGCCAGACAAGATGGAACTTGGGATCAGAGTCAGACATGATGGGTGTTGTATAAGACAATAGAGCAATGATAAATGATGTAGGAGACGGCTATAGGCGATGGAATAGTGGCAAAGACAATGGGCAATAGTAGGAGGCGAGCAGATAAGATGGTGAGGCGGTAGAGAGAGTATATGGAGAGGGTCAGAAAGCGCAAGGATAGGTCCAAATAGGGTCCAAAAAGCGTCCAAAAGCGATCCAGGAGGGTGCTAAGGCTTCCTAGTGCTGCTACAGGGTTACGCCTGTGTTCCCCTTTCAATTCCACACTGATATTAACAGAGAAATCGCCTCAAGACAGTGTTGGTTAATAGGGCTTGTATATGAGTCAACAAAGTGCCTTAAGCTCCCCAAACACCGCAGACTGAGAGAGGCTCTAGGCAACAACAAACTGAGGCAATGCAGGCAAGCTTCACAGTCTATAGGCTTGTTCTATCTGATAATGGACAGAGTAGAGAAGATTGGAGCTTTATGCACACACCAGATATGCCAAAAAGCAAAAAATAGGGCAAAAAGTCGAAATTGATGCAGAGACAGATAAGATGGATGGATTGCCACCAAATCAGAGGTATAGGGAACGTTTTTATAGAGTAATAGATGGCCCAAATATCGCAAGAAGTGAAGCACAGGATGTGGAGATATGCAATAGGGGTCCAATAGGGGTGAAAGTGCCAAAAATGCGAACTTCACAGAGGATGATGGAGTGGATGGATTGCCCCCAAATTGATGGTGTAAAGTGCAATAGTATAGGGTAGTAGATGGCTCAAATAGGGCCAAGATCCGAGCACAGGATGTGGAGATATGGAATAGGGGGCCAAAAGGTGGTCAAACGATGATGAAGGCTCACAGAAAGATCCAGCTCAAATCCAACCACTCTGACAGGTCTCCTAGGGTTATTTAGGCCGTAGAAGACGATGGTAGAAGTTACAGGACGATCAGATAAGGATTGGGCAAGATATGGTGCAGATAAGGCCAAAAAAGCGTCCGAAATGGGGGTAACTTGCAACAAGGAGTTGTTGTTGGAGATCAAGATGAGATCAGAGTAATCTGAGGTGATGGATGAGATAATAAGAGTCCCAGAAGACGATGGTTACGATGGATAAGCAGTAGGACGCTTGGATGGTGAGATATGAGGTCAGGAAGATGGCTAGAGCACAGGGCTCATAACCTATTAAGAACAAAGCTTGAAGGAAGTGTCTAGCCACTTGCTGAGAGCAATCAGGGACTGGAACTAGAGTCCAATGTGAGTAACTGTATTATTAGAGAGTATGACAGGTATACAGTACCTAGAGTCCAATGTGAGTAACTAGAGAATAGGAAGCATTGGACTCTGCAGTACTGTCCGAAGTTTTGTAAACAAAGGTAAACAAAGCAGCCATAAAGGCGAAATAATAGAGAACACAATCAATAGTGAATGATAGAAGAACAGATAGAGAAAGGAATGAAAATATATAGGTAGCACAAAGGTGCAGAATCACCAAAACTAACACACTTCCCATTCCCACCATTGAGTTGTAGTTTGTGTCATGCTCTAGTGCCCCAAGATAGTATCTTGTTGGTGTTGTCACATCATATATGAGATTTAATAAACCTTCTTGATAGCATCAGAGACAGAAGAGAATGGGATTTACACTGAAGCTTCAGGTACAATGTTTTCTCCTTGGCAAGGTTATAAACAAGCCTGCAATCTTACCCCAAATGTCATAACTCAGCAATTGACCCACAGTACCTTCAAACAACAACAGAACTTGAACATGGCTCAGGATACATGATGGAAAAATATGGAGATAAATTGTTCAAGGTTTAATGACAAGAAAGTGTTAGCAGAAGCAGAAGTGGAAGCACTTATGACCATGCAACAGGTGCAGAGGAAATCAGCTGCTCATTTGTTGCAAGAGGAGCTACAGAGGAATAATAGGGAACAGCAGAGGCTGAGGAGGGAAAAGCAGCAGCATAACTCAAAGAAGAGGCAAGTCCTAGCAGATGGTCTGGATGGCCAGTGGACTGATTTGTGCGCTATCCTCCTGTTCATCAAAGTTTGGGAGTTCTTCAATACATTCAATATCTCGGCCTATTCTTGCGCACCCTACCATGTGACACTGCACGATATCCGCTGGGACAGCGTAGATGTTTTCTGGACTATTTTCAGTCAAATGTAGTAAGGCATGTTACAATTTTTGTAGTGTGTATATAGCGAATATCACCTAGTACCCTACGGTGAACATGGGTCTATTGTTCCGTCATTCAAATCTTTTCCATGCATGCCTTTGGTACTCCTTAAGCTTGTACTTTCGCCTTGCAGGTCTGATAGGAGAGATAAATACTAGTAGAGAAACCGAATGAAAACATGCTCACATGACAGGAACACGAGGCTCAACAAGAGCTCTCTGTTGCAGGCTGCGCAACCGGTCTCGGAACAAATTTCCCTCGGGCTACAAGTCGCCTTCTCGATGGATATTCCATGTCAGAGGCAGTTCTAAAAACGCACCTTCAACGTTCTGAGAGTTTCACTCAGATCCTCGCTCACTTGAACATCCACATTATCCTCTGCCACTTTGTGTTTTCCTAGCTTGCGCCCACTCAGACCTTGCCTGAGCTTTGACCTATAAGAAAGGTCACGAGCCGACTGAGCCTGCTCACGAGCTTTCATCGTTCTGTCTACTTCAGAACGTAAGGATTTCACTCTGCCGACCGTGTCATTCATGCGCTTTCTCGCGGCTATTTCTGCCAGTGCACGACGCTACATGTAAGGCAAGGGGTGATAAGCAACTATTGTTGATGGAAAAGAGCTGGCAGAAAAAGTACCTCAGCTTGTAATTTTACCCTTTTAAGATGTTGCTGTCTTGTTTTTCTAGCTGGCATTTTCTTCATTATTACTATGTCTCCTAAGATCTCGGCTTCATCGTCACCGGCCGCAGGAGATATGTCATCTAATTTCATGCCTGGTGGTACCCCTTCTTGCGCCTCGCTGGGGTCATCCCTTGCGTTCTGAATTTTACGTTTCGTCTGCAGATATTTTTCTGAGTCTCTAACACGACGGTGTTCGGCCTCGTAGGCTTGATGAACCAGTTCTTCGTGATCAGCAAGCGGAGGATTATATGAGGTTCCCTGGTGGGGAACTACAACGGGTGGGAGTTCAATCATATCACGAGGATGAGCAAGTTCAGGGCACTGAAAATAATAATGAAATGATCCGTGAAAAGACACGTTGAGCTGAGACATCCTACGATGAGCAGAGATATTTACCTTAATTCCTGCCTTTCGCGGGATTTCAAGCTCTGATTTGAAACCTTGTTCCTTTGCGTCCACCCAAAGATCATATTCGCCGCTACTCTTCTTAGCTTGGCTTAAACCTGACATAGCACTGCCATCTACAAACCCTATCGGATCCATGACAGCGGTAAAGGCGCCTTTTCGCGGACGCTTAGCCACCCGAAGTAACTGCGATATATCTTCTGGGGTCAAAGCAAAACCAGATTTACTTCTTTTTGCACTAGATGAGTGGGCAAATACGGCGGGAACAGCAGAGCGTTGTGATAGTATTTTAGTAGACGTGAGCTGAGATTTGGAATACAGAAGTGATTTATGCACTGTAGCAGTATCGGGAGAGTGAGATCGAGACTGGACTGGTCTGACGATGTACACAAATGATACTTACCTCGCTCCTCACCCTTCACATCGACCTGAAAAAGCTCGTCGTCGTTCTTTGTCGATACAGTCGAGCTGAAGGCGTCCTCGATATCAAAGAATAGAGGTATTAGAGCCAAGAATGCCTTACCCAGTAATCCTTTCTTCTGCTCTGACGCTCTCGAGCCCTTCCTCTACAACTCGCAAGTTGATATTCTTTCGCCAAGACCGTTTTCCTCTGCGACTGGACTGAGCACCAACCTTGGATGGGGCTACTGTCTTTGGAGGTGCCATCTTTTTAGTCAGGTGGAACAAACAAAAAGTCCTTGGAACGATAGAAGAAGTCGAACGAGTTCCAGCCCATCAACATAGTTGATCTTTGGTGGCAATGCGCAAACACCGCCATACAGATAGGTATCAGCTTGCTGTTAGGCTCGTACCCAGCCAGATCACTAGGTTTACTGTCGGTTACTAGCCGAAATTGTCTTTGAGCAGAACTATAGTGGATTAGTCTCCAGTTGCTGGCCTAATTCAAGACATGACAGTCGATATCTTGCTAAATAAGGTCTGCTCCGAATGAAAGGCCTTTTGGGGGGAGCTCGCCTTCGGTAGCAATAGCCACATATATTGACACTTCAACAACACGGCACTGGCACAGTTCAGCCCTGAATGGTGCTACTCCGCAAACATTCTACAAGGCAAAAATGGCAGGTTGTCAATCAGGCTTGGAGGCCACTACATGGCCAATAAACTCAAGATCCAGTCCTACAATGTCTGAAACCCCACAAAAAACCCCAAGGTGCTCACCAAGAAAGCCAGCCGACAAAGTCAAGGGTATACTTGCATCCATTCAACAGGCAGGGTGGACTATCCCTAATCTTATGTACTGGCTCTTTGTAGTCAAAGATCAGAAAGGCAACAAAATAGAAAGAAAACCAAAACACATACAGATGTTGAAGTCGTTTCTCAACAGCTCATGCATACATCGGGGGACCGGGGGGACGCTGGTAAAACCAGTCGGAGTTTATAACCGGACTGATGACTGCCGACTGCCGCCTGATCATCAGGCTTTATCTAGTTTTACCTTCGGTCTGAAGAATTACGCCAAACCAATGGTTAATTGTGATTTCGTGTCAGTACATCTTTATCCCATATTGAACAGCCTGTCTGATATCAAACAACAGGTTAAGCCCAACTGAGTATAACAATTTGTAAGAACATATCTTCCTGACCAGAGTTCCAGACTGAACTCCAGTGAGCATAAAAGCACGTCAAAAAAAAGGGTAAAAATCTGATGGGGTACTAGTCAAAGTGTCCATAGTCTTGTGCCAAGTCGTCACTGTACATATCAATGTAATCTTCAATCCTATCCAACTCAATCTCATCTGCATCATTAATGTCCAAGTCTGACTCGGAACTATCCCCAGAACTCTCCATAAAATCTAAAACATCGGAGTTGTATGGGCCCTCTTCCACCTCTTCCACATCTGAACCGCTGAGGCTGATGTTGTCCAGGTCTATAGGTTGACGTGGAGGTGTTTCTTCAGGCTCAACCATTGATATTATATCAGCTGGGTCATTGTTCATCGCAGGTGCTGCTGTTGGATTTGGCTGTCTTTCGGTGAGCGTTTGTGAGTCTCTGGTATAGACATGTCCGGGGGCAAGGCCCCAGTGATAGCGCATGAAGATATCGCGGTCAGCAAACCTATATACGGGACACAAGAAAGCATGTCAATTGCAAAAAGCAATGTAGATAGAATACGCACTGATTAACATAATAAAATTTGTATTCTTATGTGTTACAATAACACATTTTTTGGACCTTTCCTTTAATTTTCATTCTCCGCTTTAACCTTTTACTATAGTTCACACTCCGTGCCATACGGAATTTTCCTTTTTTGTTCTAACTCCACCTTCTGGCGCAGTGCTGCCTTTATTCTTCTTTTAGACTTGAACTCTCTCACACAGTGGAGCTGGTCACACGGGCTGCACCCTCTGACATCATCAGCCACTGCCTTTATCAACTGTACAGTACATAGGTACAAACACTCTGTATTAGTATAAATACCCCAATAGATCAAGGAGACTCCTCAGCGAGTCCTCCTGTTGTATACCAACAAACTCTCTGCAGCTTAAGGGGTAACCAATCCCTCTTCACTACCTTTATAGTGTGTTCCTGTGTGCGCCAGAGTAACTAACTCTTGGTTGTTACATTATGAGTCTCTTGCGGATAGCGACAAACCAATCCCATTAGGGTGAGCTTTTTCTTTTGAAAACCTCGGAATTATGTGACAGCCTCAAAGGATATCTTCTGGGTCAATAAATCTGAAAGTGTTGTCGTTGTCCATTGGTAAAAATGAAAGTTCCTCTAATGCATTGGTTGCTTCTGTGGGTTTGGAACGTTGATACCATCTGACCCACACAAAGTATATGCAATGAGCTTGATAGTTGACCATTCCTGGTCCTACATATATAACATTGGAATGATAGATACCCAATACCTTTGCATACCAGAAAAAAACTCCTGAAGGATCATCAGAGCTCGCAAAGACCATGATATGGTTGCTTGATGTATTCGGATGGATGATGTCTTGAGCACGTCGGACATCATAAGAAGTATAATTAACTCAAAGAATGTGGTGTTGATACATACAACCATCCTTGAAGACAATTTGAGCTGGATCCCACTCCAAATTCATCAAAAGGCTTGGGTTGGTAGAAGAGTCACTGGTGTGATGTAGATTGAATGTCATGTACTCCGACAATGCCAGGGCTTGCACTCTTGGCAATAGATGGCTCTGAAGCTTTATGATAAAGTTCTAGACAAAACGACACAATATTAGCCAGAGTAGTAATCACACAACAATTTAATTCCCCTTCAAGGCTGGATCACCAAATTTAGTACGCAAGAATAAACCTATATTAATTGGGTTATTTTGTGTGACTCCGATAATGTGGTGGACGTTGGGTGACAATGCAACACCATCAGATTTGAGCTGAGCTGACTTGGGAAGAATAGATAGTCTATCTTGAATCCCCCAAATTTGAGTTTGTTGCCGGTCAATGTTAGCTATCTGTTTGACACGTCCCTTTTTGCTGGTTTGAGTATATGAAGTCTTTGATGTACGATGTGCAAGCTTGCCCTATGAGACATATGTGAGCTTCAAAGACAAAACAAAACACTCAAACTCACAATTTGGGTTGTATACGAGTCAGTAGTGCCTTCTAATAGTTGATACAGTGCAGGTCTTGTTATGAAATCTGCAAAGTAGCTGCCCAAATACAACTGTTGAATGATCAAGAAGGTTAAGGGTTTGGTCCGTGTGCATTCAAAGCTTTGCCAGCGCATGCCATTGGGCTACAACAAATATGAAGTCAAGTATGTCTTGATTGTGAGGCTCTGGTAGGAGCCCGTCAAATACTGGAATCATACACTAAAACAATAACATAAGAATGTTGATCTGGCAAATAAAAATGTGGACGCACCTGAAGGAGGTCCTTATAGTCTCAAGCGGCCATCCTCTTTATCTCTGATGAATTAGTAGAGAATTTCCTGATTGTGTCTCGTCCAAATGATGGAACATTCCTGAAACTAGAATGATAATCAATGAAAAGCTTTCTGGGATGAGACAGAAGAATGTGCACTGTCTATCAAACTCATCAATTAATGCTTGACCCTGGCAGCGCAGTATGCGCATGTAGATCGCTTTCCAAACTCCCAGTTCAATTTCATGTAGAATATCTGCAGGGAATAGCAAAAATATGTTGACATTGAAAGGTGAAAGTTTGCGGAAAGTGCACTCTAACAGAATCCTCAGTATAATAATACAACTACAACAGTTCAGGCTTACTGTTGTTGGTACCAAAACTGTGGCTTGAGAAGCCTTTCGACTGCTGTGCTATTGACAGCATAATTGTCTTTATAAATCAGTTTCCGGGCTGCTGATATCTTTGCTAGATATGTAGTGTTGTTGACATGAGCCTTTGTTTGTCATAGCTTCCTATCTTGAGGTGATCCTATGTTCAATATCTGGCTCATCAGAATCAAGCACCGAGGGCATGGGCATTGACCTAGGTTGCACAAATACAAAAGTAGAATTCTGAATAAACTTATAGTCAGTAAAGCAAATGACCATGATGGAGAGGCTGATAGTTCCTCTCAGGATAGTCGGCACTGTATGTGAAAAATCAAATATAAAACCGACGTTGGACCCTGTCGAAACATTTGACTATAATACCATGTTTGCAGGCTTCAATTATGTCATTGTCCAGGAGTATATCCCACTGCGCATGTGTGAATTCACGATTACAGTGGGAAAAAAAAATTTGAGTTGATGCCTTTTTGACCTGCAAAACCCGTTGTGAAGTCTTTAAATGAGTCTGGCAGCTTTGAAAAATAAATGATGAGTAACAATTGAGTAACAGTGTAGTTAGGATTCACCACTTCAAAATATGCAATATTGTGGCACGAGTGACTGTTGGGTCTGCTTTGCTGATACTTTGATTCATTACCAAAGAATATACACAATGGCCATAATTTTCTGGTTGAGAATGCTGTCAGCTGAGTTGCGTCTGACCAGAACATCAAGGCAAGGATGCAATGCTCCAACTCACAACCAGGCTCCCTTGGTAACTCCTGGATTTCTTGATGGGCCTCAATGAATGCTGGTGATGTATAAAGCTCCCCATATATTTTTATTTCCTCTCTACCTTCTGGTTTCCACTTTAAATTGTAGGGGACAAAATAAAACTGCAAACTATTTGGGTTGGAGAGTTGCTCTCGAACAACTAAAAGGATGGGACAGTGGTGGAAATCTGCTGTTGTAAAGTCCTGGGCATCTGGAACCTGCATTCTTTTGTGGAAAGGTACTGAGAATGTCACAGATGTACTTCTCCATTCACTTTTTCCCTCTGGGTCTCCGCTTATGTCCTCACCAGCTAGTGTGCAATTGATTTTTTTCCAACTAGCCTGTCCTATATCCGTTGGCAAAACTCTGGTGCAGTAATTATATCACAGAGTTTTTTGAAGTTTTTTTGTGATATCTGATTCCCATTGTTCCAATACCAGTCTCCGAGAAGGAATAAACTCTCGTTTGGGTAAGGATAATATGGATTATGAAGGTTTTGGTCTTTATTGTTGGATTGAGAAGTTTTGGTGTTATTGTTGGGTGTACATAGATCTTGTAACAACAGAAGATTATCTGGATCATGTGATGGAAGGCCATAGTGGTATTCTCGTACAAAGCCAAAGATATTTTTCATTGAATGAAAGGCTTGTGATGATATTTGATTGTGATTGGAATTGTGATGTGTAGAAGATGTGACTGTGGCATTCAAGTAGATATCAGATGATTTGGAAGGTGGTGGTAAAGATATATATGTTTGTGGAACAATGTCTCGGAATTGCTTGGGCAGCCGACAATTAGTCTGTTGTGTGCAACGGAGTGAAAGGGGGGAATCATTCTTTACAAGATTAATATCCTATTGTCTATTTGTCAGAATAAGAAGTCAGAAAAAAATGAGTCTCACATCATGAATGGGGGGAACAGTTTCAGCATCATCATGCTGTACATTTGATGGCTGTACCACTTCTTGAACACAAGACTTTTTTTAATGCAAAATAATGTGCACTCTGTTGAGTAGACTGGAGATTTCTCGCTTGCGTTTTTTATACGCCTTCTGTGTAGAGAGAATGGCCCAGGTTTGTTGAATGTCCATCAGCAAATGTGATCCATAGTTCAAGTCTGCACGTTGGGGGTGAACACTGTGCACTATGCATCATAACCATGGGACTCCGGAGAACTTGGAGAAATAGTAACGTAAATAAGAGAACATGATCCGGAGAGCAGAGCCAAGGGTTTACTTATGGTATATCCACAACCAGAACTACGGACAATCAGCTCAGGAACGTCTCCACAATTATCCAAAACAAGCAATCAGCCTTACATTAATATGCTATAAGTAACGACAAGCTGAAGCAAATAGACTTCACACTTGAAAAAACCCTGCAGCCTCCTTCTTGATATCATGGATCACACTCAAGCTTCTACCACAATTAGCACATATTGTGAACTTGAAGATGCTATGTCAGTTGTTACAACCGAGCCAGCCACCCCAGTTGACACTGATGCATAAGTAAGCATACATTCAATGTTCAATTTTGGATGACAAAAGCTGACCAGCTATTATGATAGGCTGCCCATGAGGCAGCTGCACTTTCATTACATGGCCTAATGTGCCTGTATACTGCATTTGTTTGATTTCACTGAAAAGACTGTAGTCACAAGCCATGCATTCCTAGATTTGCGAGAAGAGGTCCACATAGGAGTAAAATGATCTATTGAGAGGAAGAAAAGAAAGAAAACGGCAAAGTCAAAGAGGTCAGGAGGTGTTACAGGTATGAGAAAAAATTTATTAGCTTACCTGATACTAATTGTTTGAGAAGGGAAGTGATGGCAACGACAAAATGGGCGGCTGCAAAGATGTGGTTCATCAGCCTGATGTGTTTCTCAATAAATAAATGTATTAGTACCTACACAATGCTTTGTTACATACCTGTACTTCGACACATACTTGTTTCTGTACCTCTCACAGATTGCCTGTTATCCTTACAGACTTTGGAATGATTCACAGGTTGGGAATATTTCAGCTGGTGGGAATAATAGATGAAATACGTTATAAAGAGAGTATGGAGAACATACTGACCCGGACAACTTGGACAGTGTGATGTGGGGCCTCGAGGCTTCTGCATATTTACTGCACATCCGAAATTTTTGTGCTGGCAGCGACCTGTACTAATTAGTCAGTAATCCACCAGACCGTTTAAATCTGTAATGGAGAAATGGAGAATGATGAAAGATTTTAAAATGTACCTCGCTTTAGCAGCAAATGGCTAGTCTTTTTTGGTCTGTCAGGGACAGACCAGTAAACTGGTGCATATCAGCAGACCATGATGATCCGAGCTCGTAGTAAAGGTAGGACCTAGCTGTAGGATGATTCAGCTATAAATAAGATCATCAAGATCAAAATGATAGAGTTGGACCACGCACCGCTGCTGTCAATCTCATTAAACATGTCACAGATAATAACTGAGCCAGATGATGATGTAGGATCAGGCTTTAATCCACAAATTCAGCATGTCCACAATAATGCTCTAAAAAAAAGCCCTCGCAAGTGTCCGTAAGTCTTGAGGCTCCGAGTCTAACACTGATCAACTGTTATGGTCATTGCCTTGTTTAGCCGTATTTGTAGCCCAAGCACAAGTTATGGACGACACTTCTGTTGGGTAATCCATCCATTCTCCAATATTCGAGCTCTCTTGCTTAATGGGCTTCTTCAAATGAGCGAAGACCAACCTCTGGAGGAACTTTCTGTTGAGTAAGTTTAGTTTTTGCACTTTTATTACCATCTTCCACTATTCTTCACCAAACATCAATTTTGCAGGGAGCATCGAGAAGATGAAGTCTTCAAGACTTTATTGAACATGATTCCAGGCTTCAAGGATCAGCTTACCAGTGCTTCAATCTCAGAAGATGACATTGAAGCTATCAGCGAACTAGTAAGTGCCTCATGATATTCTATGTTTTGCCTGAAATTTTTTGAAGATCCAGAAAGGCTGCTCTGGAGCTCAATCTGATGACACCAAGGCCCTCAAAGGTTAAAATATTAACTGGATTACACCAAAGGGTCATAATTTGGACCCTCCACTTCATCAAAACATCAAGTCTACTCGGGGTTTTGGCCATCCAGTTACTGGCCAGCTACTCTGTCCAGCGAGCCTCGATTGGAATGACTTAGAGTGAGTGGTTCCATTTTATTATGTAGACTTGTCAGGCTAGCTGACTAATTAGTGTTTGAGCTAAACTACAGAGTGGTGAAACACTTATCACAAGCGACCAATGGCCTTTGTTTCTTTATGCTGGCCTTGACTATGACAGTACAGACCCCTGGAAGGGCTTGCTCCATAATAATCTTCTTGTCTTGGTGAGTTATTACATTCTAAATAAACATTATACACATGTCTCATCAGTCTACTAGGCTTATAAATACATATTTCTATCTCCATCATCTGTCAATTCCAACACTGAGGCCTATGCCACTCGCTCTTCAAATGCCCACTTGCATGGTATGCACCAAGTAACACATGGTTCTATTGCATACATAGCTACACAAGTAAGTGCTATAGGTATTTTACTGTGCCCATCTTACTGACTTCGAGCCAGGTTTGTTTTGCATTTTTAATCCAATTGGTTTTCTCTTGTACCGACACTATCACTGACTCCGAGTGGTTTTTTAATAGCATCTTGGGTCTTCTCCAAGATCCCGATGAGATTGAGGAGGTCAATGACCTCATTGCTTGGTGGAATCAGTATGTTCTTGACTGTCCCCCATGCATCTTAGTTTGTAGTGTAGTGTGCTAAACCATCACTACAGAAAAAATTTCCCATCCTCGTTGTGCCAAGGCATGTTGCCAGCAAAATTCAGTGCTCTTGCTAGGATTTGAGAGAAGCGTGCTGCAGTGAAAGTTGCCAACAATGTGTAGTTCGAGTTGTTCTGTCATGTACTGCCTGTACCATCATTTTTGTATTTTTTCTGTATCACAAAAAGGCTTTTGTTTTGTCATTCAGTCAAATTGTAAACCATTCAGACCTGTAATATCATACAAGATGGCACACATTTCATGCCCATCAGTGGGACAACTATGGTATTGTGTTAGCATGTAATATCATTCCTAGGCCCATTGCAATTAGTAAAATACAAGTGCAGATTTTGTACCTATGCATCAGTGGTATGCTCGTAGTTCAAGCCCTTGTGATTCATACAACTCAGACACATATGCTAGCGAGCAATAATCTATAGCTACAAATATAGCTACTGATTGTTCTTAGAATCAGACATCATTCTTACGCTGTTGGCGAGAATGACCTACTTAATCTAGCCATGTAAGGACTTACAAATGAGTGTGTCTGGCTGATAATGATTTTGTACCTTATTGTTATTATAAGGCTTTATAAGGCTTGTCCAAACTCTCACTGGTCCCCCGATGTAGCTCCCCCTCTCTTGGACAAATCATTAACCTGCTCTATGACATAGGCCAATCCAAAGATTCACTTATACAAGCTTATGTATCTGGAGGAGTGGAGATCAGTGAGATTACAAAACCGAGCTCTGCACTCACTGTGTGGGCCATCAATCATATCACCACCATAATAACAACTGAAGCAACTGTTATAATATCAAAGCAGGCTGGGTTGCAGGTGAGGGCCCGAGCCACTGGTGAAGGAGTTCAACAAACTCAGGGTGTTCCTGTGTCATAGAATGTGGTAAAAAACTTCAGTTTTCTAAAGCTCCAGTCCATAATACAAAAACACACACCAACAATGTGGCACCTCACAAACGTTTATTGCAATCCCCAATTCTAGGACTCACAGCACTATTCTGAACATCAAAACCGTCCACAGACTCTAGTATG
This sequence comes from Serpula lacrymans var. lacrymans S7.9, assembly GCF_000218685.1. Taxonomy (NCBI): domain Eukaryota; kingdom Fungi; phylum Basidiomycota; class Agaricomycetes; order Boletales; family Serpulaceae; genus Serpula; species Serpula lacrymans. Next base: position 1,372,119 of record NW_006763290.1, on the reverse strand, counting down.
TGGCCTATCATTTATTTTCCAATCTTCTCATGACATTAATTACAGGATGTTATTGATTGTATCCTGGAACTTACCTTTGTTCGCTCAAAATGGGTCAATTATACTGCACTATGCAGGGGCCTCTACCTATTCACTACCAAAGCCCATAGGTCCCATTTCCGTATTGAAAGCCGCTTGGGGCGCTCAGTAGTATACAACACAGTATGGGAAGCCTTATTGACCATGACCTGTGATACGCTAGTCTAGCTTTGGGCTGCTACTCAAGCCAACTCCAGGAGGTTCTTCAGTGTAGTGGGCAACAATGTGCAAGCATTTGTGAGAAAGCTAGATAACCGAATAGGGCTGGAAAGCCGTATGGTGAAGGGATTTGCAGGTACAGCAATTGAGCTGCAAGATGTTGACCCCAAAGCATTTGATCTAGAGCTGTTGAATCAGAGACAACTGCTACAAGAAAGAAAAAGCCCCAAAGTCAAGACCATTTTAAATGATTTTGAATTACATCACCTGGAGAATATCTGAGCCATACAGGCTCTGATTGATTTTGTTCTGGTTTTACACATCTACAAGACACATATGGACGGGGCCTATAATTCTATTGAAAAAAATTGGATTAATCCTACACAAAAATCATACCTTTGGCCACCAATAACACTGACAAAATGCACATCCAAGGCATGAAGGATGCTGTGGTAGATCTATTAAAAACACAAATGAATCTTGATGCTGAGGAATTGAACAACCATGTGATGGTGTTCAGCAAGGATGGCAAGACATTTGATCAGCTTCAAAAGCTAAAAAGGTATCTGTTATGTCCAAACACAATAGAGCCAACAACCAGATGGTAGCAGGAGAAAGGAGAGAGGGAGAACAAGATAGGGGAGGTGAAGAGGATGAGGGAGCTAGTGATGAAGCTAGTGTTCTATCAGACTTGATGACAGTTAGTGAGATGGGCAAAGCCGACTCACAGAGAGATGTGTCGCTAGCTAATGCGATACTCTTCATACAGAATACACTGTGGTGGCGTGAAGTACAGTGTGCCATAGCAACTGGTGATACTGGAAGAGTCTGTGAGATTCTCAAGGTCAGTTGGAGATTCTTGAACACAATATGAGACTCACTTTTACGGGTAAATATGGATATTTACCTTTGCAGGATCGGGAAATCCATATTATTTGCATTATCTTTTTGAACTTTACTGCTCCTTCAAGTGGGAGTTTCCAGCAAAATTGACACAGGCTATATCAAACAACTGGTTGGAGAACTTGTATGGCTAGCTAGGGTGTTTTATCAAGTCGGATTTGCTGAAAGGACATCAAAACTTATGGTTAGAAGAAATAGTTACTCACAAAGGCAAAGAGTTCGAGGACCCATGTTATCGATGGGTTGTTTCCATCATGTCATGGCATTCCTGAAACTAAAAGAAGAAATAGAACAAGCAGTATCACTACAAGCTCAGAGTAAATCTCATGGCTCACCTGGGTTGGATAACAAACTTCAAGCACTCATGCACTGACTGCGAAATGGTGAGATCCATCAATGATGTCCTGGGTGAGACACGGGATTTGAGGCACCTGACAACTTTACAAATGGTGTAGAAATTCCAAACAAAGGAAAACTGAAAGGGTTAATTGCACAAAGTACGGCCCATCTCGACATTTTGGGAATACATGGACCAAGTACACTACTTGAGGAAGAGGGAGTGGGTGATGGAGACAATTTATGGAGCACACCGAGCAATAATCTTATACCACAGTGCACTCACTTGCAGCAACCAGAACCGCCAATGTACCTGCAAAGTGGGGATAGTGGGTTTGTGGTGTAACAAATAGATAATATATCATTATAGCACTTACTTGGGTACCTTGCTGTTCACCACCATTCACCTCTATTGAGTCACCTTCCTCTTCATATAATGACAGCTTCTCCACACTATAGTAGTTGAGGTCGCTTGTCAGGAATAGCTGGAGCAGGGCTGGGGTTGGTTGTTGAGTCATGCTTCAATGTGTTCTGTACACCTGGGAGTGGGAAGTGCGGGAAGTAGGGTGGGTGGTGGTAGAATAAGGGAGGGTGGTAGGTAGGTTGTAAAAAATAAGGAGGTGGTAATGTATGCTACATCGAAGAGTGTATATTAGTGTGAGAAGTAGTAGGATAGATATAATTAAAATGGGATGGAGAAGGAGCAAGGGAATAGGCCAGCTGCTGGTATTGAGGATACAGCGTGTCAGATATTTGAGCAGGCAATGAAGGTGAGAGGGATTGATGTTCTAGAATGTCAGGGATATTTTCTTTATCAGTTTGCTTGCTACTTTTTTGCATAGTCGATAATCCTGTAGAAGTAGGCCAGTGAATTACATCCAAAGCTGGCAAAGATACTCACTCTTTGCATTGTTACTAGCTCTTGTCTCTGTTCTCTTCTTGTTGCTGGAAATCCGGGTTTTGATGACCCTGGCATTGTATCTACAGTTGAGTGACTCAATAAGTTTGAATAGTGCTTGACCATCGTCCTCAAAATATGGCCAGTCTTGCAAGAGGCTGCTGAGTTGATAATATTGGTAAGGACTTTGCCTTGAGCCCAGTAAATGGTGTGTGGGACTATATTGTTGAGAATATTGTCCTTTCTGTACCAGCATTCAAGTGTGAACCATTGGAGTTTTTCCCTTGCGTGCACTTGCAATTCGGCCGTGAGTTTGGGTGGGGGAGGAGGACCAATTATCTTGGTTTTGCAAGGCTTGATGGTGTGACTGTTGGCATCACTTGGCAGTGCTAACACATTGATGGGGGGCTTGCAGGAGCTGCAAGGCAGTTGTTGGTTGGCCTGGATGCAATCCTGTCATGCAAATTCACCAGGATTAGCGTAGATAGTGTTGAGGGTGGTTTGTAAAAACTGTTGTTTTATGTGAGCGGTGAGAAAGTGCACAAGATTTGGTTCAACGCCTTTAATGCTCGGTTTCTCTACCCCTATCCTTGAGGCTATTGGTTTGGAACGTGTTTTTTTTTGTTCTTGCCCGGTTTTTTTTTTGTTTTTTTCCCTTCATAATTCTTGTCCTTTTTCTGGCTTGTTTTTGCTGCTGTACCTGACTTTTCCACCAACTTAGCCGCTTGTTTCTCTTGCATAGAAATATGTGCTCGTATTTTAGAAATCACTGACGGTTCTACATAGGTGTAACAAATTGCATCACACCCATTACATATGACTCCTCCTTTTTGCTGAACCAGGCCGCTAGCATTGTCAGTAAGCCAAGGTTAGCTTTGCACATTATGTTTGGTTGATTGATACCCAACCGGCAATAGTCCCAACAATAGCACAAGTGGATGCATTGTTTGTAAGCAGGTCCAATGTTTCATTGTGATACATGCACTCTATGCAGGCGCTCAGGACCAGGTGGGAGTGTCCTCCACAGGTATCTGGCCACTTGTACCACTAACGTGTTTGTTTTGCAATATACAACAACCTTATTTCCAGGTTCTAGAACCCATTGCAGCTCCAGAAAAACTGCCTCACCAAGCCCATGCATAAGTTCTTTGATTATTAGTTGAATATTATGACTTTCATTAGACTGACAAACATATTCATATTGTCCCTCCTTTAGCCCAAGACTTTGACAGACCAATTACTTTCCTGCAGGATCAAGTGTTGCTGTGACAGCATGGTCCATCAGCCTTTGACATATGTTGCACACATGTTGATAGGCCTGTCAAAATTTGTCCCCCCATGTAGTGACAATGTGGGCCTCGTCAATTCCCAAGAGCACTAAGTTGGATCTTGCAAAGCCACATTGGCCTCAGCTGCATGGAGCTTTTCTGGACTCCATATTGACACTAGCCATTGACACTGCCAGATTTCATCCAACAGGTTGTGCCCTTCCTCACAAGCCGTTTGAATGCTATTGCTATGAACAGCAACAGCTTTGATGTTCAAAGAACACATCTCTGCAGCCTATGGTCCTGGTGAGTCATTTATAGTCTCATTTTTGTTTATGGACTTACTTGGGTATCTCCTAGTGCAATTAATGGAGTGATCATTATTATCACTCGGTTCCTTGGGAGCACGCCCATGACTCCAGTCCCACCAACACACACCATGTCTAATATTGCAGCATCTAAACCCACAATGATTGGAAAGATTGATGACTTTGATGGGACCCCAGATAAGGCCCAAAGGTGGATATCATCCACAGATTTACACTTCAATATCAACAACACCATTTACACCTCTGACAAAAAAAGGTGTATGTAGCACTCATCTACATGAAGAATGGGACCGCCACCTCGTGGAGCGAAGCCAAAATGACCGAATACAAAGCAAAGAACACCTACCCCTCATGGGCAGACTTCATGAAAACCTTCACAGCCAGCTTCAGAACAACAAACATCAAAGGAACGGCCTCAGCCGCCTTGATGAAAATGAAGATGGAACCAGGAGAAAATGCAGTGGCATTTAACTCAAGATTCATGCTAGATGCCAGGAAGAGCGGCATCAACAACGGAGCCATGATCATGGTTTATCAGAAAGCAATCCGACCTCCCCTCCTCCGTGGAGCACTCACCGGAAAGGAACCGGTCACCATAGAAGATTGGATGAACACGGTGGCAAACCTAGATGCTAACTGGATCAGTGCCAATGTTATCTCCAAAGGGATGTGGGGTACCAGAAACAAGGAAAGACAGAACAACAAAAATTGCAAAGGTGGACCACTCACTAGCGCAAAAAGAGTGACCAAAGACGAAGAAGAAACCAGAAGGAAAGAAGGGAGATGCTTCATATGCAACAAAAAAGGGCACATAGGAAGGAATTATTGGAATGAGGGGAAGACTCCCGAAAGAAAGGTACATCAAGCCAAAACGGAAGATGACACCAAAACAGTGGTAGAAGAAGACAGGGTCCAAAACATTATGAGGATGTGGAGGGAGTTAGGAGAAGATCAAAGAACAGAGGCGATGAAAAAATTAGAAGACGAGGGTTTTTAAAACGACGGACTACCCCGATGTTAGTACCATCAAAAGTGGCAACTGTAACAATAGCAACAATCAATGCCAACTCTTTACAAATTGATTGCTCGTTAAAACAGAAAACCATTGGAACCAAAGCCCTGATAGATAGCTACAGATGACTTTATGGACACAAAATTCGCCATCAAACACCGACTCCCCCTCCAAAAACTCCCAACTCCTATAATGTGTAAAAACATTGACAAAACTACGAACAAAAATGGAAAAATTACGCATTATACCTATGAGAGGATAAATGCAGGAGGACAAAACAGGTTTACAAAGTTCCTATTGACCGGACTAGACGGAGAAGACATATTACTGGGGTTTCCCTGGTTATAAAAATTCAATCTAGTCATTAACTGGAAAGGCAAAGAATTACCAAACCCAGACAAACACTCCATCAGGACAAGCCAGACAACCACCAAAACAAAGAACAGGACAACCGCAATAAAAGAAGACATATACAAAACCATTCATAGATATGTATCCAACCAAACACCCTATCCTCAAACCACAATTAGGTTAAAGGTCAACTCAGCAATGGAACACGCGCAAATACATGGAGAAAAGAAGGAGCATATCCTCCCGGATGAATATAAAGGGTATTCGGACGTCTTTAACAAAAAGAAGTCAAAAAGACTCCCCAAGTGACGGGAATATGATCATGTAATCAACATGAAACTGGAATTTGTACCAACAGATTGCAAAATATACCCATTGGCACCAAAGGAAGACAAAGTGTTAATAGAATTCTTAACAGAAAACTACAGAAAGGGATACATCAGACCGAGCAAGTCGCCACAAGTGTCCCCCTTCTTTTTCATCGGCAAAAAGGACAGATCACTCCGACCATGCCAATATTACAGAAAACTAAACACATATACCGTGAAAGACCCATATCCAGACGCACTCTTGAGGAGACGTGACTTATACATCGACAACAAAGAAGACAACAACGACACACCAATGATACCAGCATCAGCATTCTTATATCACACACGAACAATAAAAGACGCTATTGAGCAAGCAATGCTCACAAACAACAACTATCCAGGACAAACAAAGAAGGAAGATTAGAGCAAAGAAGAAGGACAGTTTTTCTATCAGAATAAACTACTAATCGACGAAGCAGAGGAATAAAGAAAAATCATTAAAGATCACCACAACTCCCTAACGGCGGGACACCCAGGAAGGCTAAAAACCTACCAATTAATTAAAAAGGCCTACTGGTGGCCAGGATTGATGAAACAAGTAGAAGAATATGTGAAAGGATGCGCAACATGCCAGCAAGCAAAAGTAAATATGCATCCAACTACAGTACCGTTAATACCAAATCAAACCCCGGAAACCACAGAACCAATGAAGTATCTCTCTGTGGATTTCATAACAGACTTACCAGAATCATCAGGATACGATAGTATAATAGTCGTAGTAGACCAAGGACTTAGTAAGGGAGTAATCCTCTCACCCTGTCATAAAACCATTGATGCACTCTAAACTGCACAAATCTTCTATGATTCTGTCTTCAAACAATTTGGATTACATGATAAACTCATATTTGACAGAGGACCACAGTTCGCCTCTAAAGTATCCAGAGAACTCCACAAACTCCTGAACATTAAAACCGCACTCTCCATGGCGTATCATCCACAAACAGACAGACAGACGGAACGATCAAACCAAGAACTGGAGATCTACCTCTGCATCATCTTCCAGAACCAACCGCACAGCTGGGCAAAATACCTTACAACCGCCAAATTCTGCCACAACCAGCGACCACACTCTACAAACAACCAATCACCATTTTACCTCCTCATGGGATACGAACCCCGAGAAATCCCGACTAAATACCGACCCACAAATATCCCATCTGTAGAAAAACAATTATCCGAACTACTTAGGGCAAGAGAGAACACCCTCAAAGTACACAGACTAGCAAGAAGCAAAATGATGAAACAAACAAACGGCAAGTTCACCAGATTCTCCGAAGGACAAAAGGTGTGGCTTGAAAACACCAACCCACGGGAAAGAGCTACCGGATACAAAAAGTTCAACATGAAACGCATCAGACCCTTCTGCATCCAAGAAAATATTTCCCCGGTAAACTACCGATTATCCCTGCCTCCCCATTGGAACATACACAACATTTTCCACGCATCCCTCCTATCCCCGTATACCGAGACCGACACCCACGGACCAAACTTTACCCAACCACCACCTGACCTTGTCAACAAAGAAGAAGAATACAAAGTAGAAAGTATTCTTAGACACACAAACCCTGGAAACGCGGACACTGTTACCTGATCAAATGGCGCCATTACCCTCATTCTGAAAACTCATGGGAACCAGAAAAACACCTGAAAAATGCTGCAGAGATACTGGAAGCCTATAAAAAGGACCACAAACTATGTTGAAGGGACAACCACCACCACCACTACCACCAACTCCCTGTCTCTCAAACATGTCCATGTCCCACTCCACCGGCCTTCCTATCACCACCTACACTATACCCGGCGAAGTCAACATGCTAGCCAATGAACGCGTGTCCTTTGCTTGCGGGCAATGACACAACCAAGCTGACATCTCTGACACCATTGAACTGATGTCAGCCAAACATTCCTACGTCTATTTATTTCACGAAACAGCAAAATGTTATCCCAATGTGTACCACACTCTTTCTTCCCTACATGCCTTCCTTGCCATAGACCTCATAGCTGACAAACTCGTAAAAGCCATAGACTCACTATGTTTGTTGGAAAACAAGCATTTGCTGCTCAGCAGTCAGGACTCGAGTATCTGTTGGGCACTCCGGATGGAAAAGTTAGTTTGGGAATCTTTGGAACAACGCTTGAGGATGAACTCCTTGAATGGGCAGACAGACACGGCAAAGGCATATTTGGAATTAGGTGGGAAGATTTTGCTAACAGAGGCACGCACGCGGATAGAGCAAGACAGTTGTACGAGTACTCCTCCACCCAATTTATCCCGCCGGTCCCTATTGTACCCCAAGCAGACCAGTGTTACCCCGGAGCCCACTTACCACATTGTCACCCGACAACCTCCGTCCACCCCGTCAGTGGAAAAATACATTCCCACCGTCCCAACCAGCCCAATCTTGCAAGAGTCGAACCCTTCCAGTCCCTGTTCCATTGGGCTAAACCCAAAACCACAGACATCCCAGTTGCCTCCGCCTCAACCAGTGCCAAATGGCCTAACCCATTGTTGTCTGACGAACCAACGAGGAGCCTGACATGGCCGACAGGAAGTGATACTCCAGATCCCCGCCGGCAGAACTCCATCAAAACGGCAATCTCATACGTCAGGGAGTTGGAAAGACAGTCTGCCTGGCGTGACACACAAGCCTAAGCCTGGTTCTCCTTCCAACCCAATCAATGTAGACAATGCTGACATGATCAACAAGTTGTATGCAGGAACATATGACTTGAGAGATGATGATCCCCCACTCCCCAATCCCACACCTCGTCCAACACCAGACAAAAATACCACCAAGGTGTTCGCAACAACGCTGCATCAGGAAAAATGGGGGTAGCTATATAGAGCTCTATAGCACTATAAGTGCTCATAAAGCTGTTACAGTGGTCAAACCTGTTATAGAACCTCTGCCATCTATAGAGCCTCATATAGCCCTATAAATGCTCTTATAGATGTTGGGAATTATTGTGTGGCTGATAAAAAAATTAACACAGACAGGATTTGAACTCTCAACCTGCTAGTCAGCTTTTGGGTGACACATTACATATTTATCCACTACACCATGAGAGCTTATAAAATATATTATACAGATGTTATACATTGACCTTTCATAGACTTAGGTTATTTTGTTACTCATTGTCACCACTTATACTTGGATAAATTATTATTCTCATTTTTATAAATATCAAAGATACAAACTACTATTTCACTAATACAGGCTACATAATTGATTAATACTGTATGATTCATTAGCCCTTTTAAGCAGCTTCAACTATGTTATAACTATGACCTTTACAGCTATAAAAGCACTTATAGTACCTTGCCTATAATAATATACTTGACTCCAAATACTTCTGGCCTTTTTCTATTATTGAACAAGTTTATTAGATTAATCCAAGAGTTTGAGGGAATTATAGATATTTCTCCCCTTGGTTAAAATTTTGCCTACTACTGTGCTATAAAAGCTATAAGAGCTATGATTGCACTGATAGTACTATAGTTTCTATAAATGCATTTATATATATAGATGGTGGCTATATAGCAAAAGGGTTTTTCCCAATGTGCCTACTGCAAAAACTGCAGTTGGAGTGGTCATCGCACCTACTACTGCGAAGCCTACTACTGCCCCGATTGTGACCGTTGTGCACTGGGACATAGTTTCAATTGGTGTCCTATTCATATGGAAAACAAAGATAGGATTCTAATGGAGGGATTACATGGAGATGTTAGCTATGACGACAGTTACAACATAGATGGTGAAGATACCGAATTTTGGTGAAATTCAAAGCAAGTAAGGGGGTAATGTTATGATTTCTATTCTTTTTATGGACTACTCATTTTTCTTTACTCATCGGTTATACCATCGGACCGATGACTCATTTTCTTCATGTATATTTCTGTTTTCTTTGCAGACTGCATTGCCTAGTATAGTAGTTAGCCCTCAACGGGCAAGCCTCCCCTAGATAGGACCTAACTCCTATCACCGATCCTATTTCCTATAAATACCATTGTAACAGTAGTAGTATTTCTTCAATACAATTCTACGCAGTTTACACTTGCAAAGCTAGACTCCTAAGGTCAGACTTCTACCCAGAAGAAGACCAACTCTCATTGGAAGAACTCTACTCAGAACTACGTCCTCAAACTTGTCTTCGGATAAGTCTCTTTGAACCCTCGACGAATCCTCAGACTTTGTTAAGCACTTTGTGCGTAACACATTGTGAGAACTGAGATACAAATTACATGAAAAAAAGTTTGCAACAACAGGTGAAATTCTATGCTAAGCAAGCGGCAGACACAAATGACAGTACACACTTCACTATAATACCTTTACCTGATCAGCATCAATCATGTTATGTATGCTCTAAGTCCAAGCCTCAAGGGAGAGGACTTGCGTGAATACAGTGCAGCTGACACCTGTAACGTGCAGGGAGGTAAATACAGTGACTCCAAAAACTGTTGCAATATTTGGCCTAAACGCGATGTGTGAAGCGCACTGCCAACAGGTGTGGAAATTTTGCTTAGCTTTGGTGGGGTTGACAAAAGTGCTTGGTCTTGGCTACAAAATGATTCCTGGGTTAAGTGATTTTGTCCAGTGGCTGTGAAGATATATCCTAACACCATTGCAACAGTTTGATCACTTTTGAGCTGGAAGCAGAGATCACAATGATATCATAGAATATTTGGCTTTGTTTAGTCCTACAAACAAAGATACACATATAAACATTGTGTCTGAGTTTAAGTTCACACACTTCCTTATTCTCAACCACCATCATCATGAAATCCCTCTCTCCTGCTCAAAAGAGATTCTTAACCTCCTTAATGCAGGTCAAACTGCTCAGTCCATTGCCTCTACCAATGATGTCCATGTCTCTATCATATCTAGACTTTGCTCCAAGGAGTGTTCTGAACTCCAAAAGTCTGTTGGAGGTTGTCCATCCAAGCTTTCTCCTGCCAATGTTTGCCATGCCATACATCTCATCTCCACTTACAAGACAAAAAATGCTGTCCAGATCACTAAAGCTCTTACCAACATCATCAACCAACTTCTCTCCCCAAACACTGTCCACCAGCACTTGAAAAAGACTGGCATGAAGGCTGTGGTCAAGCGGAAACACCATCTTCTCTCTGCAAAGCATTGTAAGGCTAGGTTGGACTTTGCTCATGCTCACAAGGATTGGACTGTGGAGGATTGAAAGAAGGTTATATGGTCTGATGAGACCAAAATCAATTGCCTGGGGTCAGATAGACGCAAGCGGGTGTGGAAAAAGCCAGGTGAGGGGCTCAGTGATAGATTGGTATAGGGAATTGTCAAGTTAGGAGGAGGTTCTATGATGATCTGGGGCTGTATGACTTGGGAGGGAGTTGGGTATGCTGCTAGAATTGATGGTAGGATGGATGGGGATCTTTACAATTTTGAAGGATGAGCTGTTGAACACCCTACAGTATTATAGTCTCCATCCTCCTGATATTATTATTCAGCAGGGCAATAACCCCAAGTATACCTACAAACAAATCAAGGAGTGGCTAGATGATCAGGAATTTAGAACTATAGTGTGGCCTGCACAGTCTCCTGACCTTAATCCTATTGAATATAGGTGGAGTTGTCTTAAGAGGAGGCTGGCAGAGTATAAACACCCTCCTAATAGGATGGAGGAGTTGTGGGAGAGGATTCAAGTGGAGTGGGAGAAGATAATAGTTGCAGAGTGTCGCAACTTAATTGAAAGTATGCCAATTGAAAGCATGCCTAGAAGGATTCAGGCAGTGCTCAAGGCAAAAAGAGGCTATACCAAGTACTGATATTCCCTAGATATCTCCCTTGATACCAAAAGTGAAAAAACTGTTGCAATAGTATTGCTGTTTTGAAATAAACATATCCTCACAGCCACTGGGCCAAATCACATGACCCAGGAACCATTTTGTACCAAAGGCCAAGTACTTTTGTTGACCCCACCAAAGTCAAGTAACTTTCCCATGCCTGTTAGTTGTGCGCTTTGCGCACTGTGTTTAGGCCAAACATTGCAACAGTTTTTGGAGTCACTGTAACTCAGCTACCAGGCACTCAATAGCCTGTATATCTGTTTCAGCATAAAATTCTATTACCAAATATTGTACTCACTGGTTGCAGTTCTTTCTAAGCCTCTCTAACATCAAGTAGGTGGAGTCCCACCTTGTTTTTATATCCAATATTAGCTCCAAGGTTGGTAAGGTAACAACCTTATTTTGTCCACTATTATCATGTTTGACAAAAGTCCTTCTTTCATTTCCTGCTTTTATAATTTCCTGTAATTGCTCTCAATGGTAAAATGACTTCCTGACAGCACGTACAAAGTTTCTTGAAATTGATCCCATGCTGCTGCCTACTCCCTTGTCTGTTAACTGGCTTTAAAGGGAGGAATACCAGGTTTCAAGTTATCCAGGTTTTCATTGTTATCAACTTCTCCTAGCTTTGAGAAATACTTGATAATGGCTTGAGAAGAAAGGTTCATGATATGTGCAAAGCAACACATACGTCCTTCAATAGGATCAAAATTCATAATTGAATACTTGTTGCTTAAAATATCAGCTAATTCTTCTATAGCACAATCATTTGATGTTGCATTGTCCATTATGATAATGCCAATCTAGAAATATATAATATTAGAAAAACAAAATAATAGATGAACAATTTTACCTTTGCTTCTACTCCCACATTTTAAAAAATGTCAACTAGCTCCTCTGCAACATGCTTACCTGTGTGGCGTCCATTTATTCTACAGAAACCCACTATTTTAGCACAAGGTTACAAGTGACCAGAACATTTTGAAAACTAGTGGGCAGTTACACCTAGAAAATGCTGCACCATTCTGTTCTGCCATAAATCAGCAGTGAAGCTAACATTCCCTGGTGATTCCTAAATTGTACAAGGTCATAGGATAGAATATGAATTTGGAGTTAAATATGTTACCTGAAACTCTTTACGTAGTTGGATTTTTCCATCCAGAAATAATAATATCCCATATTTTTGAGCAATGAGGGATGTCAGTATCGGTGATAATTTTTCCCCCCACAAGTAAAAGGAGTTCCCAAGATGATGGATGGTCAACAATCCTTATACCCTGTCAACGTTTTTTGAGTACAACCACTAATAAAGGGGATTGAATTTATATATAATTCCTGATCAGTAACAGCAATATATATACTTAGGGCTTTATAAAAGTTTGTTTGTTGTAAGGTACGGAACCAGCTATTACAAACTGATTGACAGTTTCTGCTGTTGGTAGATACATTCTGGATATAGTGTGGCCACCCTTCAATTGTGGTACAGTCATGATGCCATTGATCCCAGTGTTCATTTGCAAGGTGACAATGCATGGTACCTGTACTAGTTCCAGTAGCGTATACTTGAGTTTTTCTTTTCCTAACACAATAATCAACATAAAGGAGTAACTAATGGATAATATATGTACTTTCAGGCCTTGCAGATGTTAGCCAGACCTGGATCATCGCTCCAGTGGTATTCCACCTTATGGTGAAAAAATTTGTTAATATCTTTGGCTTTCTGATTTTTCTTTTTCTTATAAGCAGGCAACTTTTTGCTACCACAACTAGGATCATTTGCAGAAGGTGAAGGGTCTACTGAAGCTGGGATTGAGGGAATCAAAGAGCTTCCAAAGGAAAGTTCTACTGATAGTGCCCCAGGTTGAACTAAGAAAGAAATAATTATAGTTAAAATTGTAGTATAAAAAAGGTATTAGTAGTTACCTGGAGCCTGACCATCAAAGTGACTTTCAGAGTATTCACTGCGCCCAGCATTTTTGACATTAATATATTCTCTGTCTTCAGAGATATGAGATGCACAAGTAGTACTACAGGCCCTAGTACCAGAAGACCGTCCCCTGCTCCTGCCTCTAACACAATATGTGCGACTAGCCATCAAAACTTTCTAAAGTTATGTTCAAAGACTAACGAATAGGAAGGGTGAGTAGAAAGTAGACAGACATACTGAAAAGTGAACATCAGAATACTAGTTTATATACCAGTAAAAGCAGCCATTATTGTCTTGTATCCTCAGCTAATGTGCCAGAATCTTGTAGAAATCTACAAGAAGAGCACTCGTATCTGATTAACATATATTAGATAGTACCTTGCAATATACAATCACCTGCTCAAAGTAAAGTTCAAAAGTTAGAACTCAATGTGAGTACCCTACTATGGGAAATCTAATAGATATATCTTACACTGTAATATTCCCCTTTTCAGCATCATACCATTTTTGCTAGTGGTTCACTTCAAGGACCCTTGCTTGTGATATCAAGCATGTGGGAGAACTGTGCTATTAAAAGCTCTATGCTTTGATACTCCACAGCCCATGTGGAACCTTGTATCAGATGCTAGAAGTATGAAATAGAAAAATCAAACTGTCATTTCAAATATTAAGCTCTTAAAACCATAAATTAGGAGTATAATACAGATATGTAATGCTTAACTGTCAACAATAAGCCTCTAGTAAGCCTCATGTTCCTCTTGTGGAAACCTTATTTCTGTGAAGAAGCTTTAGGTTACCTACTCTTCTGCCAAGAAGCAGTTAATTCCTCAAGTTTTTCATAGCTTATTAGTATATCAGATAATGTTTCCTGACTTCCTAGAGAAAAATCAGCATAGGAAGGGATTTCTTGACCTAATAACCATAATTTTAGATGGTTAAAATTACAGAGTAAAATAAACTTATCAATACTTCTATCCATGACAAAACTCCTGAAAATGCCTTTTGAAGGTTGTTTTAAGAACTAGGGAATTTCTGTATATCTTCTGATGAGTATAGGAGCATCTGAGAATAGTTTACCCTTCTACCATCTTCTTGTACCAGATATCTTGGCTGAACATTGGTTGGAGCATCTTTTCCCTTGAATAAAGAAATAAAATAAGCATGTAATTCCTTGAAAGTATTTCAACAAAAGCCAACCTTAGTAGTATAGCAATTATAACTTGAAAAATACAGGCTTTGGAAAGGTGCTCCCTCTTTAGAAGAACTACCAGACTGGTGAATAAGTTGCTGTATCCCTTCAGTATCAAATAAGAGCTCTAAAAGCTCCTAAAGATTGGCACACAGATAATTTGGCATAAAAGTGCATATAAAGGCTAGTAGTGTGCCATGCACATTGCGCAAATCTAGTGCACTACTTCAAATATATTTGTTAAAAATTGTTATTCAACAAGCAAATATATAAAACTCAACTGGTAATTGTGCCCTCTGGAATAATAATAAAGGAACTAGGCATCTTCTGACTGTTTAGATAGAATGACTGGATCTACAGTTTAAATCAATATAGATAGAAAAGTGGCTGTAATATGGAATTAAACTTACTATGACTGGATCTACAGATTAAATCAATATAGATAGAAAAGTGGCTGTAATATGGAATTAAACTTACAAGTTGTTTTAATTCTTCTGTACTATGCACAGTGATGCTTTTATATTTTATAATATGCCTTTGATGCTGAATCCATTGTATGCTTTCTTGATAGTTATGAGGTACAGGATAACTGGTGTTGGCAAGGATAGAAGGATCATAGAACATCTGTAAATGAATGGTGGAAAAGGAGAGATCTGAGGAATCAACTCTATCATTTGAATCTCTGGGAAGATCTTCTGTGTAGGTGGACCTGGATAACTGTAAACCAGCATTGCCTAAAACAAGGTCCCCAATTCTACCCCAATAGAGAGGGGGTTTGAGAGAAAGTATTAGGCAAACAGCCCAAGCAGAAGAATCACGTTCAGGGGGGTGAAAATTGCTGTAGATTTTCTATATTAGACCTTGCAAAATCTTGAAGGAAAAAAAAAACCCTTACTCAGCAAAAAAGCAATAAATCAAGTTATCTGGTTTAGCTAGTACCGCATAGTTATAAACTTTGTGTAGGCTTTGAGACTGGATATAAGTATCACTGAATATGTTGGGCAGTGATAAAGGCAGTAAATGATGTAATCTGTTGATGTAGGGTATAATAACCTCTATAACAACATTTCCAATCATAGTATTCAGATAATTTTAAATTCTATGCTAGACCAAAAATTCTGAAGGCTTACTAGGTTTGGGTGCTCTTAATATATCTTCCACTTCCCTTAATGTCTTGTAAGAGACTCTCTTTATTTTCCAATCCAGAGTAGCTAAAAGGGTCAACACATAAACAAATCCACAAGCAGCAAGTGCTCCATATTTACTCCCTAAAGCTCTACACTTTTGGAACCTACAATGAGAAGGCTTAGTATCCAGATTTGCTAATTCCCCTTCGCAAAGGGTTGTAATATTAGAATATGTAGAAGTCTGAGAGATAAAACTTGGGTACTATCAACACTTTACTTTTTAGATACTAACAGCAAAAATACCTTTTGCATTTCATAAAAATTTGTGTTTAGCTTATCATTATAAGGAAGCTATCTCCAACACCTTTCCTTCTAAAAGCCTGGCAAAGTGTAACAGTGGAAGCAAGTGAGTTGTTGGAATCAGCATATAGTCCAGTGCAGCATTTGATACCCTATACTATGGCTTCAGGTTGAGGCACTTCTCCAGACAGGTGTGCACCTGCTAATTCAGCAATTAAGGCCCCTGCACCTTGAGAGTATGTTAGCTCTTGGGCTGTATGGAACCCTGCTAGAGCCCATTGAACCCCATGCTGACAGCAAGCCTTTTGAATAGATCTAGCTACCCTACCAGCCTGTGACTGCTGCACCGTCACCAACTCCTCTTTTGCGCAGCTAGGGCTTTTTCCAATGCCCAGATCTTCTTCTTCCTCCCTATAGATTGTTATTCCTCATCAAAAAAAAAAGGTTGGGTGCGGAAAGATAGCACCTTAATAACCCTGGAGTCCCAAACACCTTTTTCAGGGGAGTGCCAAAGGCACTGTTGCTAACTCCCTTAAAAGACTTTATTGCAGATACAAGACTTTCTAGCAGCTCTTTCTTGTCCTCAGAATTTGGATTGGAGAGTTTGAAAATGAGTATGCCTGCCTATTTGGCAGAGAGCGCAAGGAATTGTATAGTTTGAGAATAGTGTTCCATAGCAGAAACTTGAGGGAGGGAAGACAAAGCCCACTCCAACTCCTAACCCTACCTGCTGTGCGCAGCAGCATGCAACAACCCTAACCCTACCACAAAAAGCCTGGCACATTCAGCTGGAGCCACCAGACTTGGCTGGAAGAGATTGCAAATTCAAGGCTGACATCTACAGTTAATAAGCACTGGAAAGTCATAACAAGAGCTGCACAAGAGAGACTGTATCATAATGTTACAATTGATGTACCAGTACCCACTTACATTTCTCTTTTCATACTTTTACTTTTACTTTTTCCAAAGTCACATGACCAGTCACGTGACCATTTACTTTACTTTTCATTTTCGGACCTTTCCTTTAAATTTCATTCTCCGCTTTAACCTTGTACTGTAGTTCTCACACTGTGCCATGTGGCACTTCCCTTTTTGTTCAAACTCCTCTTTCTCGCACGGCGCTGCCTTTATTCTTATTTTAGCTACAATTATCTCACGCAGTGGAGCTGGTCATACGGGCTAGGTCCCATGACATCAGCAGCCACTGCCTCTAGCAACTGTACAGTACATATGTACAAACAAACCTGTATTAGTATATAAACCCCAATAGATCTTGAGGAAGGACTCAGCGAGTCCTCCCATTGTCTACCAACAACCAACTTGTTCCTACCAAATGGGTAACCACTCCCACCTCTTCTTCTTCTTCTTTTGAGTGTTATTTTGTTGTACTCCAGTGCCCCAAGACTGTGTCTTGTTGGTGTTGTCACACACAAGCTTTGATGTATATTGGCAGTTTGAGAGATCTGGAATAAAAAAGGTTTCCCCCAGTATCTTTAATAGGTTAACCTTGGTCTTCTCAGAGACCACCTTGGACAGTTTGTGCAGAAGAGGTGTGAGCAGCTCTAGTAGCCAAAATGACTGCCCTGTGTTGGAAATATAATGAGAAATTTTGGAGAGAATACCAGTTGGGCGGTGGGAGAGCAGGCTGGAGATTAAGGCATTGTTTTTGGTCTGTTCAACTAGAACCGCCACATTTGTGAATAATAGTGATATGTAAAGGTATACCTTAAGCATAATGGTAGGATAGTATTGAACCAAATATTGTACATATTCCCGCTGTGACACCTAAGTGTAGAACAATTCCAGAAGCCCTGACAGTGCCTGAGTATTTTCTTTATCCAGCAAAGGCAGTCATAGAGATATGAGCAAGAAATGATGCTGTGAGGTATTTTGTGAAATTGAATGTGACTGGGCTGCGGAAGAAGTCTGACAGTTGTTTGAATCCCAGTTGGCAAATCAAGCAGAAAGATTTAAGCCCCCCAATATCCTCAATTTCTTCCATGTCCTCTTTATCCTGCTTTTGCTCTTCATCCTTTTCCATCTTAGCAGGATCCCCGCACTTTATTGAGACAATCTGGATAGCAAAAGATTCTGTAGAGTGTTCTGAATGTGAGAAAAAAGACATGTATAGCAAAAAGAGTATTGGAGGAGTGTAGAGCCTTTGGATTGCTGAATTTGCTGAATAAAATCAGCTAAGATGCTAATTTATACCGAGGTAGCTAGGAGGACGTGTTTAGACTAGGAAACAACGGATGGGATGAAATCTTGATTATGCTTTTCCGCCAGTGAGCTACATTTGCCAAAGGGTGGACAGCAGCTGGGACTCATAAGACAAACTATCAATGTGACCTTTTGGAAGTTGCACCTATGTGAAGGTAGTTTTACAAGTTAGCCTGGATGTGTAACAAGCAAGAGTTTGTATACTCTGGCGCGCAACTCAGACAAAGCTGTAAAGAGTTGAGGGGAGTGGTTACCCTTTAGATGGGACTGAGTTAGTTGTGGGTAAACAACAGGAGGACTCGCTGAGGAGTCTCCTTGATCTATTGGGGTATATATACTACTACAGTTTGTTTGTACATATGTACTGTACAGTTGATGGAGGCAGTGGCTGATGATGTCATGGGGCACAGCCCATGTGATCAGCTCTACTGTGTGAGAAACTTGGATCTAAAAATAGAAAAGGCAGTGCAGCGCGAGAAGTGGAGTTTGAACAATAATGGAAAGTGCTGCATGGCACAGGGTGTGAAAATTACAAAAGAAAGTTGAAGAGGAGAATGAAATTTCAAGGTCCAAAAATTGTGTTATCGTAACACTACCCCCCTTCTAAGGCTTGACTTCCAGGCGAGACCAAATAGTAGAGGTAGTAGTTAAATTTCCGGGCATAGGTTGAAAAAGGGAATTAAAAAGGTTCAAATTCATGCCTCTAAGCTTCCTAGGAGCCGAGGGATTCTTAGAACAAAATTCGCAAACAGTGTCACGGGAATTGTCCAGATGGGCTTCTGGTTCCTATGTTCTGTCTCCGTCTCCATAGCCCTTCCATAGGACTAGAAACTCTAACTTTCCACGCTTCAAGTGTGCATCCACCACCCGTTTGACTTCAAATTGTTCTTCACCTTCCTGGGTGACTACCACCAGTCCGGGCCAGTCTACACGCTGTCCTGGCAGCGGCCCTTTATAGGGCTTTACATGGCTAATGTTGACTGTGGGTACTACCCTCATTCGTTTTGGGAGTTCCAGCTCCACTGCATTGGGTTTAACTTCCTTAATCCGATAAGGACCAATCCACTTTTTGGTCAGTTTTCTAGACTGCCGATCTTTCAATTTTAAGTGGTCGGTATCTAAGCAGACCAGGCCGCTGACCTTGTAATCAGGGGCCTTGGAGCATCTACGCTCTGCCCTGTCTTTCATCTGCTCTGCAATTTGAAATAGCGCCTTGCACGTTTTGTCTAAGACAGATTTCAAGTCCTTAGCCATGTTCCCTGCAGCCTCGTTCCTGCTTTTACCAGGCTCAACACCCATTCTGGGGAGGTATGATCTTGTGACCTTGAATGGTGCTTTTCCTGTAGCCAACAGCTGTTTGATATTATATGAGAACTGGGCTATCTTTAGCCACTGGTCCATGCCTGTTGTTAATAAATATGCGGAGGTATTGCTTCAATACTTGATTGAGCCCCCCTATTTGTCCATCAGTCTGCAGATAGAATACTGTTGATAATTTAGGTTTGATGCCCGGCATCCGGCATAATTCTTTTGTAAATTTGCTAGCAAATTGGGGACCCCTATTGGATATAACCGTTTCTGGTAATCCGTGGATAGACCATACAAAATCTTTAAATAAATCTGCCGTACCAGCAGCTGTAATTGTTTTATTGGTGGGAATGAATACCACCTCTATGGAGAAGCAATCTACTACCACCATTACTGAATTATACCCATTTGATTCGGGCAGATCCATCGTAAAGTCAACTAATATATCCTGCCAGGGACCAGCTGGTATCAGATTTGGCATAAGTTTTCCAGCCGGTGGTTGATGTGAGTTCTTTGCCATAGCACATCTCAGACAGGATTTTATGTATTCCTGTATGTTTTTTACCATGCCAGGCCACATGCAATTTCTGGAGATCAACTCCATGGTTTGTTGCCACCCAGGTGCCCAGCCACTGGAGTGTTGTGATGTCTATCTATTGCCTTGATCCTTGCAGTCTCAGGCACATGGATTTTGTTTTTAAAATGGATGAGCCCGTCTTTCCATAAATAGTTCTCATTGCCATCAAGGCGCGTTTTCTCTTCTGAGGAGATGTCTTTCTTGAAGACTTCCAGAAGATCAGAATCCTGCCCGATTCTAACATTGGCAACCCTTAATTGGTCTATCAGGGTGACACATTTGTTGTCATCTTCTATGCCGTTGGCATGATCCTCTCTTCTGGACAAAGCCTCCGCTTTCCCCATTAAAGCGCCAGACTTATGAATTAGTTTATAATTAAACTTAGATAGGTACACCGCATAGCGGGCGTGTCTCCGGTTTAAGTCTCAGGCCATCATAAAATACTACAGATTTTTATGAACAGTCCAAATTTCAAATTGGTGTCTAGCACCTTCTAAATAGTGCTGCCAGTGCTCTAAAGCTCTAATGATGGCTAGTATCTCCTTATTCTAAATTTGATAGTTGCGCTCCGTGGGTGACAAACTATGCAATAAATAGGCACAAGGCCTCCAAAGACCATCAGGGCATTTAATTGACAGAACAGCCACAGTAGCAAAGTCAGAAGAGTCAATTTTTAGCCGGAACTCTTTGTCTAGTTCAGGAAATGCTAATATGGGTGCTGTTGTAAATGCCTGTTTAAGCTTATCAAAAGCTTCTTGTTCCTTGGCACCCCAGTGCCAGACAATGTCCTTTTTAGTGAGATTGTCCAATGGTCTTGTTATTTTCGCAAAGTTCTCAACAAAACTTTGGTAGAATTTGCCTAAGCCAAGGAAGGCCCTAACTCCTTTGATGCAAGTAGGTTCAGGCCAATCCATTATAGCTTGAACTTTCTCAGGATCCATCCTGATTCTATTCTGGCTAATTATCATACCAAGGAAGTCTACTTCCTTCACTTTAAAGTTACAATTTTTGGGTTTGACGAATAGGTCCTGTTTCTATAAGCGTAGAGGGACTTCTTGCACAATCCTGTCATGTTCAGCCTCATTGTCCGACTTTGTAAATATCAATAAATTGTCAATGTAAACGACAACACAGTCCTCTATATCCGCAAAGATCTTGTTCATCATGCTGTGGAAGGTTGCCGGTAAATTAGTCAACCCAAAGAACATGGCAAGGGGTTCAAAGGATCCTCGGTGGCACGTGAACGCGGCCTTCCAAGTATCTTCTTCTCTGATTTGTACATTATTGTACCCCCATCTGAGGTCCATTTTTGTCAAAATCTTGGTGCCAGCCAATTTGTCTACTAGCTGACTGATCAAAAGCAGTGCATACACATTTTTAACCATGTACTCATTTAAGTAATGATAGTCCATAATCATGCGCTTCTTACCATCCTTATTAGAAATGAAGAACACCGGGGATGTCATAGGGCTTTTGGAGGGTCTGATGTAACCTTTCCTAAGCTGTTCATCTATGAAACTTGAGACCTCATCTCTTTCTGGAGCAGAGAGGGGAATCATATGTCCCTTTCTAGGTTTGAAGGTGTCCTTCAAATCTATAGCATGGTCCCAAGACTTAGCCTCTGGGAAGCGCTCTGATTTGTGTTTTGAAAAGACTTTCCAGCCTCTTAATCTCTTCCTCAGGTTTTACCTCGTCATTGTCA
Organism: Serpula lacrymans var. lacrymans S7.9; assembly: GCF_000218685.1. Classification (NCBI taxonomy): domain Eukaryota; kingdom Fungi; phylum Basidiomycota; class Agaricomycetes; order Boletales; family Serpulaceae; genus Serpula; species Serpula lacrymans. Next base: position 1,350,243 of record NW_006763290.1, on the reverse strand, counting down.
TTGTCAATCTTATCTAAAGATTGGAGCTTGGCATAAACGTGACCAGCGTTTATCCTTTCATCCGGCTCAGTTTGACGGACATGACTCGGCTTACCCAAGTCATCACACTCCTGAAGGCAATGTGACAATTTGCCAACCTGTCTGCCAGTTGATTTCAGAATTGTGTTTAAATAGCCAGGTCCAGCCTAAGATTAAATTGATCTTCCCTGGTTGGGTAGCTTTGGCGGTGACTCATTTTCTGTGTCCTTGGTACTCAACAACAAAAGAACATTTGTGTGTAATGCAGCCACCCGCATTAAGTGTACCGTCAATGTTATAGACAGGAATTGATACATCTGATTTTACAAGGGGGAGTCCAATTTGCTCTGCACAGACCTGATCTATGAAGATTCCATTAGCGCCTGAATCAAGCAGTGTGCTGGGTGGGTGTATTATGCCCCGGGCAAGGTTTTCCACACTAACGTCCAAACAGATCTCCTTTTGGAATAAATATGTGCGCAGCAACACACACCTTGGGATTTCTGTGGGAAGTGGCTTCGATGAAGAAGAAATGTTAAGAGAAACTTGTTTTTCTATTTTACGTTTTTCTATATTTTTATTTTTATTTTTACCAGAATTAAGCACCCTAGTAGTTGTCTCGCCGAGGCTACACTCCAAGGGAGACGCTGGTGCAGCAGTAGTATCATAAATATTTACAATCACAATCCTTCATACAGGTACATGTTTCTGATAATAAATTTAAAAATCTATTTACAAATTGGGGAGCCACCCCTGTCTTTCCTTTATTGCTCGTGCAACACCCCGGAGCAGGGGCCACTTTGTTGTGGTTTACTTCATTGTTTCAAGGAGCAAAGGCACCCAAGCAACCTAAGCTTTGAACTCTTTTCCCTGAGCTTTTATTTTGTTGACCTACTGGTTATAGAAGAAAGCCCGGATTTTGTTGTACAAACAATCGGCCAGAGTATTGAGCTGATTGTCCAACTTTTCTGTTTCTAATTGGTGCACCTGGTGCCCTTGATTATTTTTTTATTGGGTGGCCTGCACCCCATTTCTGCAATCTCGGGACATGTAGCCCTCTTGGCCACAGTTGTAACAGTTGCCCTTGAATCTGTGCATCTGTCCCCCTTGGACCGCGCCAATATCCATAGGAGCAACCTGTCCTGGCTGCAGCCCGAACAGCTTGAACCCGTGAGAGTGATTATGGTGGTTTGATAACCCAGGGCGCCTCTGGAATTGGTTGTTTTTGGTGGTGGGCCTGCCACCTTGATGCATTACATAGAGCTCCAGGGCTCTACCAACTTGGCGAACCTCCTCTGCTGCTTGAGAGAGGTTACCACTTCTCATATCCTGCAGATAGAGTCGTTAGAGTTGTTCTGCAATGTGGGGGTTCACATTGTGTTCTAGCAGATCTACTACATGTTCATTTCCAAGCCCTCCTTGGATAGAGAGAGCCAGGAACCAGGTGACATAATCATCCGTCCTCATGCTTCCTTGCTTGAAGGAATGAGTTTGCTGACGCGCCCAGTCACGCTCAGCTTGCGGTTTGAAATATTTCTTGATCTCCACCTTGAGATCATCCCAGGTGGGCCACGCTCCCGCCATGTAGCACTCCTGCAGTCTTACTTGGGCATATAAACCCGCCACAGGTCCTTTTAGATGCGATAGCACTGCTGTTGCTATCTCAAAATCATCAGCAAATGTGTCCCAATTTGCCTTGATCCAAATCTGGAGCTTGATCCACCATTTGGCAAATCGAGCCATATCTCCTTCAAAAGCGCCGGGGTCAGCGACAATCTCGACTTTCTTGTTGAACTTTCACTCAACCGTAGTTTCTGCTGCTGGGGCAGCCTGAATTTTGTCAAGCTGATTTGTCAATGCTTGAATCTGTGCACGCATGTTGTGCAGCAGACTGTTCATACTGGGTTATGACAATATGTCAACTTGTTTTCTTTGTAATGTAAAAAAAAGGTAACTGGGGGTCCCCGCTTGCTATCTGTGGATCTACCTCTTCCCAGCTGAGTATCGGATCTCAATCTCCGACTACCCACACTATAGTATTTGAAAAGTATATAAAAAGGTAAACATAATAAACCCTAGTCCAAACGGTTGCCAGGGGGTGGTCCGCTTGTCAAGCTGTCAACCCTTCTCCAGACTGGTGGAGGCAAGTGCCGGCCTGGTCAGATAAAAGAGAAAGAGAAGATTTGTATGTAAATTCTAATCAACAGTGGTTCCACACCAACTGCTGAGCTAAGTACTCCCCTTCACACTGGGGGCCGTGTATAGATAATTGTCTCTTCTCCCAGAGCACTACGGGGCCGTTGCTAGGAGTGCACCCTTCTGCTAGACGGGATATTCCCAAACAATAACCCGTTAACCCTGGGGACCAGGTTTGCACAAAGTGCGAGAGAGTAGTAAGAGCGAGTCCTAATGTAATAACCAAGAGTTTGTATACTCTGGCGCGCAACTCAGACAAAGCTGTAAAGTAGTGAGGGGAGTGGTTACCCTTAGGATAGGACCGAGTTGGTTGTGGGTAAACAATAGGAGGACTCGCTGAGGAGTCTCCTTGGGGTATATATACTACTACACTTTGTTTGTACATATGTACTGTACAGTTGATGGAGGTAGTGGCTGATGATGTCATGGGGCACAGCCATGTGATCAGCTCTACTGTGTGAGAAACTTGGATCTAAAAATAGAAAAGGCAGTGCAGCGTGAGAAGTGGAGTTTGAACAATAATGGAAAGTGCTGCATGGCACAGGGTGTGAAAACTACAAAAGAAAGTTGAAGAGGAGAATGAAATTTAAAGGTCCGAAAAATGTGTCATCGTAACAGGATGTGGTAATTGGTATAAATGAAATTGCCTTGATGATTTCACTACGCTGATGGTCTCTGTGGAGCCAACCAGAAGTGGTACTTGAGGGTTGTTTTGAGGGGCGTGTGAATTCCTGGGAATGAGAATGCTGGTTTGTTGTTAGACTGTAAGTTAGTTATCAGTACACAAAGCAATATGAGAGAAAAAATAAAGTACCTTGCTTACTGTAGAGTGCATTTTTTGACCAACTCCAGTTTTTGATAACCTTATCTGTCCATCCCCCAAGATCCACTATATTGATCCACTGTGGAGGATTGCACAATGCTATTGTCTGCATGCATAAACCAACTACTCATGCTGTATTTGCATAGATAGACTCATAGTTTGCTTTTGGTTTAGGTGTATCAAGCAAAGAATTGGAAATCCTGGCTAAGAGTCAAGGCAGACAGTCCACAAACCCGCATAGCTCGAGTAGATCACTCAAATCATCTACCCACTACTCTTCACTCTCCCATGTTTCTAATCTGCGGACAACCCATTTCTTTATACACCCTCTCCAAACCCCATCTATGTCGCTTATTTTCCCTTGCTTCTTCAAGTTAGAAAGCTTTGGTTCATGCTTCAGCAATGCAGGTGTAGCTTTTAGGACTGCAGGAAGTCCAACAAGTTTCCATCCTCCCCATCTGATTTCTGAGAGAATGCCACAGGGATGAATACTAAGCAAAAGTGCTTTGAGAGGGCGCAGGAGAAAAGCATGACCTGTTTTGGTTGAAAACTACACATCACCAGCAAGGAGGGTAGATGTAGCAAAGTTCAGAAAGAGGAGGGTGGATATTATGTGGTGGTAGTGTAATGAGCTCAGAGGCCAGTTGGGATAAGTGAGATGCTGTGACAAAGAAGCTTTTAGTCAAGTTCACAGGGTAGGTGAGAGCCAAAGGTATGTGAACTTCTTTAAGAGATTGCTTATAAGATTGATGCTAGATTTGTGTCAGTTAACAACTTGAATATAATATATGGCTGTGTTGTACTTTGAAGTGTTTGACACACTGGAAACCTTGGTCCACTTCCATATCCTGTGGAGCTATTGCCAAACAAACACTACTATATTAGGAAACTCAGTGCTTTAACCATTTTCACAGGAGGCTGGTTCTGCTATTGGCAAATAAATAGAATAGGTGAAGTACCACTATAATATACATAATATACATTCACTATTTTCATCCAATGAAGCCACTTAGAGCAGTAAGTTCCAGTGTCATATCATTGTAGATCCAAAGGTCAGATTTCATCACTAAAAATGGAAATATTTTATCAAGGTATATCTGAGCTTTATAATGCAATAATAATTACAAACTTTATGACATAGCCTTCTAAAGGCTTGCCCACCACTGTCAATGGAAAAACATAGCACACAATCAATAGCCGCACTGTCATGATTTTGGATGACCTTGGGGTCACCCATCCATTCATTATCTTCTATACCTGGGTGATTGATGCATAGCTCTCAGATCTGTTGCACCAAAATTCCATTGGAAAGGCAACATTCTGGTGATGAAAGCGGGAACATGGGCTTATGTCACTCGTCTTAGAGACTTGAGTGATAAAATGTGCGCTTGTTGTGCAGTGTGCAAGTATGTCTCAGTGTCTTGTATTTTCTTTGTATAAAACTCAGGCCACACTTTGCCACCCATCATCCTGTGACCAAGCCGGGTTGTGTAAGATGGGCAGCCTCTCACCCAGCCGGGTTGTTGAGAATCTGCACAATAATATCATGTCTAAGGTGGCCCAGCTGGTACACTCTGCCGTACTCTGCTGGCCCCATCTATATAGTAATATTATCAGGTAATAATGCCCCGTCTAAGATGGATGGTTATTACTATACTATGTGCTGAGTCCATGAGGATCAAGGCAATAGATAGACATTATAAAACACCAGTAGTCAGGCACCCTGGGTGGCAATGAACAATGGAGTTGATCTCCAGAAACTACATGTGGCCTGGCATGGTCAAAGACATACAAGAATATGTATAATCTTGTCTATGCTGTGTCATGGCTAAGAACTCTCATCAACCGCCGGCCAGTAAACTCATGCCAAATCTGATACCAGCTGGTCCCTGGCAGAATATATTGGTTGGTTTCACAACAGATCTATCTGAGTCAAATGGGTACAATTTAGTAATGGTGGTTGTGGACCGCTCCTCTAAAGAAGTTGTGTTTATACCCACAAATAAAACTATCACCGCGCCAACCAGAAATTGAAACAATATCTTTGTACATTTATTAATGATAGGCAGACAGATTGGACCAAGTGGCTAAAGATAGCCCAGTTCTCCATTCTCTTACAATATTAAACAGTTATAGGCTACTAGCAAGGCACCATTCAACCTTACAATGTCATAACTTCCAAGAATGGGTGTAGAATATGGTAAAAGCAAAAATGAGGCTATAGGAACTATGGTCAAAAAGATAAAGTCTGCCTTAGATGAAATGTGCAAAGCACTATTCAAAACTGCAGAGCAGATAAAAGACAGGGCAAAGTGTAAACACTCTAAGGCCCCTGACTACAAGGTTGGCAACCTGGTTTGGTTAGATACCGACCACTTAAAATTGAAAGATTGGCAGTCTAGAAATTTGACCAAAAAGTGAATTGGGCCTTACTGGAATTTGGAAAACAAACCTAACACAGGAGAGCTGGAACTCCTAAAATGAATGAGAGTAGTACCCACGGTCAATATTAGCCATGTAAAATCCACTGCCTGGACAATGTGTAGACCGGCCGCAATCAGTCACACTTGTGCCATGCGGCACTTTCCTTTTGTTCAGACTTAGCAACTATACAGTACAACATGTAAAAATATCCTGTAACAGTATATATATATATCCACTCCTCTATTTCTACTCCCTGCTTGTTGTTGTTGTGTGCCAGGGTATAGAAATTTTGGTTGTTATACCAGTATCACCAACTGCTTGGACGGCATACACAGAAGTCCACCATCTGGACCTCTTGAGGGTGTATGAATCCACAAGCTGCTTAACTTTGTGGACCAGGTAGTTGAGAAAATCTGTAACTGGGCCCTCCAAGCCAGGGTACCATGGTTTAGTCAAATCTGGGCAGGAACTTGCAGCATTTCACATTCCTGACTCAGACAAGTAAAGCCCTTCCTGTTAAAGGCATTGGAAGGCAGTGAACAAGGGGATCTCCTGAGGGAGAGCATCTGTGACAACCAAGAGTTAGTTACTCTAGCGCACACTAGAACACACTATAAAGGTAGTGAAGAGGGAGTGGTTACCCCTTAGGCTGCAGAGAGTTTGTTGGTTAACAACAGGAGGACTCACTGAGTAGTCTCCTGGATTTATTGGGGTATATATACTAATACAGAGTGTTTGTACTTATGTACTGTACAGTTGATAAAGTTAGTGGCTGATGATGTCATGGGGCCTAGCCCGCATGACCAGCTCCACTGTGTGAGAGAGTTGTATCTAAAAAACGCGGCGTGAGAAAGAGGAGTTTGAACAAAACGGGAAGTACTGCGTGGCACCATGTGTGAAAGCTAAAGTGTACAAGGTTAAAGTGGAGAATGAAAAAGAAGGAAAGGTCCGAAAATTATGTTATCGTAACAGCATCTGGTGTAGGTGGGAAGAGGTCAGATAGGGGAAATAGGATGTGGAGCATGCCTTCAAGGGCGTAGTAGCTCTTCAAGGGAGCTGCCTTGGCCTTGATGAGGAGACGGTGGAACAGGGATAATCTGGAGAAGACCTGGGCTCTACGGCTAACTGGTTCTGGTAGCTACAGGAACTAAGAGAACTGGAAACCCTCTGATGTCTATATGTGAGTCCATGTATTGTACATGTGTCTGCCATGAGTCCACCTTGCTGCCTTGAGGTGGACCCTTGCCACCTCCTCTCAGGATCCGCATCCGCCCTACTACAGCGGTACCCGGGACAATTTACTGGGTGCCCCATCAGACAATGAGGAAGGAGAATTATGGGAAGAAGTAATCACAAATGGTGACATGCCCACAAGGACTGACTCCACCAACATCAATGGCAACATAATCTATAACAAAGGGGGAAGTGGTCCCAAATGCTGTGTGCAAGCTACATTGTGTCACTTATTTTGCTTACTTTTGCTCACATGGTTTTTGTGGCAACACAGGAGCAGCAGTACAGTAGTAGTGAATGCAGTGAAAATTGTAGCCACTCTGAAAAATTCTCACACTTATACGAACATTCAACAATTGTAGTGAAAATCATAGCCACATCAAATTGGCCCCTGGACGTTGGTGGTGGTTGTGAAATTGCAGGAGATGGAATTATTGAGCTCCCCACCAACATGCTTATGCCAGAAAACACCATAGACTTATTAGGCGACACTACCTATCCTAGAATTTCAAATGGAGACCAAGATGACCATCATTTCCTCCACCGCATCATCCTCTCCGCAAAAAATGATGCTGTTAGTGACCTTAATTCAGCAATCCTCACAAAATTCCCTGGAGAAGAGTTTGTAGCTCTGTCAATTGATAAAGTGGTTGGAGAGGGGTATGAATATTATCCTATGGAATTCTTGAACTCCTTGCAAGTATCTGGCCTTCCTGAAGTGCACCTCCAAGTTAAAGCTGGATGTCCACTTATGCTCCTCTGTAATATTGATCCCCTAAACGGACTCTATAATAGAACACGCATGATTTTGATAGAGATGAAGAGAAGAATATTGAAGTGCCGTGCCTTGGGAGGAAAACATGTAGGAAAGATAGCTTTTATTCCATGTCTCACATTGGAACTTTCATTGGAAGAATTGCCCATCAAGCTATCACTTTGTCATTTCCCTGCCCGTGTTGCCTTTGCCATGACCATCAACAAATATCAATGTCAATCAGTGACACAGGTTGGGCTGGATTTACATGTTCCAGTGTTTTCACATGGACAATTTTATGTTGCATTGTCTCACTGCACTTCAGAAGAGAGAATTAAAGTGTCATTTTTGCATGGTTAAGATGACAAACACACTGTCAATATGGTGTATCCCAAAATCCTGACTGGCTTTATCCGTGACTGGCAAGTAAATTATTCCCAAATACTTACCCTTCTTACTAAAGTGTTTTATTATCAGATTATATTATTATCCTTTACCATTTCTGGAGTCTCTTTTTTTATTTCTCATCAATTTATCAATGTAATACCACAGACTTTTATATTACAATATATGTTAATATTTGTAAAGATTCAATGAATCATCTGATTGAATTCAGTATACTGTGCACAAGTTTAGGGCAGGCTTATAAGGATATTCAACAACAGAACAGCAAGTCAAACATGCATCATAGGATTCAAAGACTTAACATACATTACAGACAGCATAAGTTCACTGACTTGATATTTTGATCACTTGACAGTATTATTATTATTATTTATCATATATGTGACGACCAAGACTTCCCCGGGAACCTCCATAATATTTTCCCCCTCTGAAATAGATATCAGGAGTTCATGAGGGTGTCCCGGCAGTAGAGATATTTGAAATATATGCATTGGCATGGATTTGCACACCAACCCAGCTGTTACCCTTCCCTGGGGTCTCTAGCATTGTTTTGCCCGGCTTACCCTCAGCCCGGTATTAATGTCTCACTTCATTGGAAGCAAGACCCCCTCAGGCAGTATCACTTAAGGACTTTTGTCATGGACAGAAACTTTCACATAGAGTGCATGAAGTGGTACACAAATCTGAGATTGTGGCAATTGCTCACTTTTTATAGCCAAATAAACATGGACTATTCCCAGTGTCAGGCCTTGTCTTAATTGGCTGGGATCAACTCAGTCATAGTCCTCTACAATATAATGTGCCAGCCCGGTCACAGTTTCACAGTATCAAACAGCTAGCATTTAGTAATAAAATACAGTTTACCAGGTTCACTAGCTAAGAGTAAAAACCATGTACAATAGGTGGATAGAAGAAGACATTCTGGTGCACCTCAAGATGAAGTGGACAGTTCCCCCAGGAAGTTATTGAGCTCATCCAACATGCTCACAAGGAGGGCTTACAGCAAAGCTACACTGCAATGCCTGAATGCACAAGCCCATAACTACTTTGAAAAGACACTACAAGGTGATTGTGGTGTGCAACAATATCATCACCCCAGTGACTTCAACTGACGTGAGCATAGAGTTATTGTTACAATAACACAATTTTCGGACCTTTCCTTTATTTTCATTCTCCGCTTTAACCTTGTACTTTAGCTTTCACACATGGTGCCACACGGCACTTCCTCTTTTGTCCAAACTCCTCTCTCTCGCGCCACTTTGCCTTTCTTCTTATTATAGACACAACTCTCTCACACAGTGGAGCTGGCCATGCGGGCTAGGCCCCATGACATGATCGGCCACTGTCTCTATCAACTGTATAGTACACATGTACAAACAAACCTGTAGTAGTATATATACCCCAATAGATCCAGGAGACTCCTCAGCAAGTCCTCCTGTTGTATACCAACAAACTCTCTGCAGCTTAAGGGGTAACCACTTCCTCAACATCTTCTTTATAATGTGTTCTTGTGTGCGCCAGAGTAACTAACTCTTGGTTATTACAGCTATCAAATATTTCAATCTCATCTTTCTGAGATTTATGTTTACTTTCTCAAGCTCAAATTGTTGCATATTGTAGAGCCATACTTGGTTATTAAAATAGATTATGTAGCAACACAAGTTGAGCAAATCTGAACCGACATTGAAGCAAAGTGAGTTGTCTTGTTTTGCAGACAATGGTTTTTTCAGGCTTATACATTTTTGGCAGGCTTTTGCAAATAATTCTTGACAAAGTTATCTATGGTATGCTGGTATTCTACAGGTAAGTGCTGTCTCAGCTTTGTCTTGAATAATCTCTTGCCATGTATATGCCTGACCTTGCAAGAGATCTCTGCAGGTAATAACACCCCCCCAAATATCACATCTATGTCTGCACATTAGCCCTTCACCTTGTATCAGTGCATACCCCTGTCCTCAGCCTCTCACTAATGCTGCTTGCCCCAGTGCACACGTGAGCTTAGAGTGTTATTGCCAAAATTTCATGGCTCTTGGGGCATATGGTGGTGCTAGCAGCTGTACCTGTATCAAGTGGTCCTAGTTGATCATGATTTTTATGAGGTCCTTGGGACATCATGTGGCTAGTTCTTCATAAATTAGCCATCAAGACAGGCTCTCTTGCCTTGGCTCATTTTTTTTTCACATCTACATTAGCAGCCCAAAAGGCCTTGTAATAAGGTCAGTTTCTTGTACACTACAATATGAATATATAATGCTAAGTAGAGACATTATTTGGTAGCATTCTTTTTAACCACTTATGAATGCTCATACAGGTTTTGCTGGATCTGGACCAGACCCCAGCTAGAGTGGGTATCCATTGTTATTCAACTACAATACATGTACTCCGTCGGTTCCAAACCTCCCTAGTGACTCACATACCCCATTCCCTCCCCTGTTTATGACCCAAGAGTAACAATTACTGAGCTGTCTAATTCTGATGGTTTGTTCTACCCAGATCCTGACCTCAAAATTATGCTCCATGTAGTGGAGGAGTTTCAAGTCTTTACAGATGGTGGTTATGGAAACGAACTTCCTGCTAAACAGCAGGCAATGTCAACCCAGCCAGCAGACGGCAAGCCAGAATCACCCTGAACACCCCAGCTTATCAACAGTGACAGTGTTATCACAACAACCTGGCATTCCAACATCTACAACAGAGACTGACCAGCTCAGTACCACAAATCAAGCTAGTGGTGAATGACCCGGTACACAACATGAGGAATAGGCTATTAACCATCCATATCAGATGAGGGCTCTGTTTTCCCTGCTGTGACAGATGGTGCATGTGCCACCACCCAGGCCTTGTTATCTATGGACCATACTCTATTCAGCCAAATTTCCACGAGGGTTGACAAATCAACATGGGCCGCACGATGTGAGGCAACAATAAAATATAACAAAAACAATACCTGTCTCCGACTGCACTTGCAGGGAGCAAGAGGTACAGTGAGTCTTGAGGATCAACAGATGCTAGTGAATATAGCAAGTAGAGGATATGGGAGTAGACTCAGGGGTTTCTGATGAGGAGTAAAGCGGATAATTCAAGTAATAGAAAACTAAGGAACTATACATGAATAGGTAAGGCTTTATATAGCTAACTGTCTATCCCTCAGACTGAAAGAGGAATAAGAGAAAAGTGGTCTGAGGGGAAAATCAACCAATAAGAAAAAAGACAACTATTGTATGACTTTGAAGATTAATCAGCAGGTGAGAAAGTGTACTAATAATAAGCGTTGTCACACATGTCCAGGAACCGTATCCTTATGATGAGGTACGATCCTGACTAAAGTGTCTATTAGTATTTTCCAGGCACTGATGGGGCTTGAAGCTGGTTGGCAAGATGCTAACCACCAGTCCTTACTCATTGTGCTGGCTGGCTGGGAGCAATACCCAGTCTCTGATCTGCAATACAAAATGGTAACAATGATTGAGAAAGCCTGTGAGGGCTATGAGAAGCAGGATCGCAAAAGATACCTCCAGCCCTAAAGCCAAAGGTGTAACAGGAAAAGTATTCGAGAACCAAGACATAGAGTGAGAAGATAAGAAAGTGAATGGTCCTTACACACAAAACCCAACTCGAGCCTTCAACATTACTTAACCACTGCCTGCACCACCCCGCCAACTCACAGAAGCCAAAAAAGCTTCTCGTAAGCTAGTTTCTGAAAGGAAATGTCTAGTTAAAGCACAACTTGTGGACAATTTGCAGGATCTGGTTGGGAATACTAATGCACCAATTAGTGCCCTCACCACAAAGCACAATACCAGTATCAAACAGATCAAGGCCCTAGCTGGGTTCCATAATATTGTGAAGAAGAGTCGGGCCCCCAACATCTTCAATGTGCTTGTTCATGCCAAGGCATTGGAGATAAATCCTGGTGAGTACAATTTCATGTACATATTCCTTATTGCTTACATACCATGTCTGTAGATCTCCCTTCTGGAGAGAAGATGCATCAGGAAAAACTCTTTTGCTATGTAGCGCTATATAGCCACCATATGTATATATGGATGCTTTTATAGCAACCATAGCCCTATAAATGCAATTATAGCCTTTATAGCACAAGATTTAGCTAAAAACAAAACAATAATATTCATAATTTAAATTTACCATAATGTCTGATAAGTGTATTTACTACTAAAATTGTTGAGATAAAATTTGTACAAACATCCAAAACATTACTGTGAGTCCAATTAAATGGACAAGTATCTCTATTTCCCCCAAAGACTGGAATCAAATGACAAACCTGTCTAATTGCAGAAAGGGGTATAATATCACCAGGCAGGTAGCCAGAAACATTAGGCCCAGGTTTGGTGACAGAGTACATCATATGGTTGTTTTCAGCTGTTGGCCTTAGACAATTATGATCTTTGGGCCAGTTAGAAGGGGCACTATGTGTGCTATATAAAGTTGTAGGTAACTTGAAGATCACTCTGAGACATCCATTTCTTGTGCCTGGTACAACTGTTAAACAGATAGGAGATAGAGCTTTATATTATGGAACTTACCTGTCAAACCTGTTGATTCACAGTCATTGGAGTTCATTACTATAATAGTATCAAACCCAGGATGATGTCCACCAACGCTTGAGGGTTTTGCCTTTACAGCATCCATTTGGTTATCAAACAAGTCCACATTGTTTCCAAGAGTCTCAAAGGAGAATTTGAATGAGTGGAAAACATCAAGGTTTTGAAATGGAAGAGGATAAGATCTTGTTTGTGCTCTGGAATGGGGCTGCTGTAATTTTTAATTAAGATAGATTTTGAGTATGTCCTCAATGCCTGGGCAGGGCAGTAAATCTTCAAGGGAGCTGCCTCTGCCTTGATAAGGGTGTCCATAAAGGTGTGATAAAACTGCTAAGGTCCTTTAAATAGGAAAGTGTTAAACTACAACAGGGATAAGTGAGAGAGAAATCAAGAAAATAATGGGATGGATGTACTTTGGGTTTGGTCAGTGGGGTACTGTGGCATCAGATGGGAAAACCTTCCAAAGAAGATGGGTGCTATTGGAGTATAAAGTTAGAAACTATGGTGCAAACCAACAATGTACTTACATTGAGCGTGGCCATGGCAAGATTCCTAGGAAAAATGTTAATAATGGGTGAGCAACACAATTTTGATACTTAGCTGCAAGCTGGCCCTGTGTTACGAACTGTATTCACCATAGACTTTATTTCTCTTCACAAGTAGCTACGCTCTGCTACTTACCTATACTTTCCCACACACATTGCCTGTTACGGTACCACCTGTCCTTGTTTGTTCAACACAAACACCTACCCTAAAGTAGACACTATATATATAGGCCTGTATTGTAGTTACTATCTCCAATACGATTGTACGCTTCAACAGTGTAACTTGGTATTCATCAGTTGAAACCCTCATCATCAGAATACGTCTCAAACTCATCTACAACGAGCTTATCAGAAACCCTTCACATATCAGAAACCCAGTGTTACCAGGCTTGCACATTCCAAGCGTAACAAAACAATCATATTCTACACCGTCATTCCCACACTTTCTAGCAAAGGGACGCAAGGAAGAAAACCCACTACCAGGGCACAGACCAGAGCAGAACCTACTCAGACAGCCACACCCCCAGTGTCGTCAAGACAAGACAGAACAACAGCACCACCCCCTTTTCCCCAACCCGATTCCACCAGACTTCATACTAGAGAACAAGCAGACACATTCATCGAAGCTAGAACACATTGGTTACAGTATTACACGAGAAGTCACCCGCAGCTAATACCCAGAACCCAACATGATCCCCCGGTCTCAGAAGAAGACATCTACAACGAACAAGACTTTGAAGAATTTGCCACAGAAGGCCAACCAGTACCACATCCCACACCTCAGATACTCCCCCCTGCACCCAACCCATCTCCCATTCCACCAACTAGCACCATGTCCAACACCACAGCACCCAAACCTACTAAGTTTGGACAAATAGACAATTTTGATGGAATGCCCGACCGAGCCAACGGCTGGATGTTGTCAGCCAAAGCATACTTTGATGTAAACGACACCATTTACAACTCCAACAAAAAGAAGGCCTTCAAAGCCCTCTCCCACATGAAGGAGGGAGCCACCCTAGTATGGAAAGAGACCAAACTGACGGAATACACCGGATCGGGCAAATACCCGAAATGGGCGGACTTCAAAACCGACTTTAATGGAACATTCATTACCGCGGATGTAAAGGGAGCGGCCAGTGCAGCCCTTATGACGATGAAAATGGAAACAGGAGAAACGGCAGTAAAGTTCAACTCCCATTTCATGGTAGACGCAGGAAAGAGCGGCTTAAACGACGAAGGACTAATCATGGTGTACAAAAGCTCCATACGCCCATACCTTCTTCAAAATGTACTCAACTCCTCTACACAACCCAAAAATATTGCAGGATGAATGAGCACAGTTGCTGGCCTAGATGCCAACTGGACAAACTCGAACAGCATCAGCAAAGGAAAATGGGGAAGGAAAGGAGAAAAGAAGAAAGAGGAGAAAGGAGGAAGAAGCAAATCATCCTCGGCAAAACATTTATCCAAAGATGAAGAAGACTCGCTCAAAAGAGAAGGGCGATACTTTATATGCAAAGAACAGGGACACATCTCATGGTTCTGTCCGGAAAAGAAGAAAGGAAAACAACCGGATCAAAGGATCAGAACGGCAGAAGTTGAAAAGGATGAAGCCGAAACGGTGGTAGAAGACGGAAGAGGAATTTCTCACATCCTCAAAATGTGGAGATAACTCAATGAAGCAGATCGAGCCAGCACCATTGACGAATTGGAAAAAGAGGGTTTTTGAAAGGACAACCCACACCAATGTTGGTACCGTCCAAAATAGCTGTTGTAACAATAGCCACAATCAATTCAAACTCTTTACAAATTGATACCACGTTACAACAAAAAACCATTGGAACAAAAGCGTCAATAGACTCGGGAGCGACAGACAACTTCATGGACGCAAAATTCGCAATCAAACATCGCCTACCACTCAACAAACTGGAAACACCCATCACGTGCAAAAACGTAGATGGAACCATCAACAACGGAGGAAAAATCACCCATTACACATATCAACGAATTGAAGCAGGAGGAAAGAATGCCATGTGCAAATTTCTCATCACCCGATTAGGAGGAGAAGACATTCTCCTAGGATACCCATGGCTCCACAAGGTAAACCCCACAATAAACTGGACATCAAAAAGTGTGGATACCCAACATGCCATCCGCACCATCCAATCACTCTCCGACTGATCCATGATTCGCACCATCACAATCGATCGACCAGAACTATTGATCAACTACGTACACAAAACACGGATCTTTGCGAAAACCAACACGGCAATGGAATTAGCTATCCAGAATAATGTTGGAAAAAAGATAACGGAACTACCCGAAATCTACAAAGAGTTTGCACAGGTCTTTGACAAAAAGGCTTCAGAAAGACTACCCAAAAGAAGGATCTACGATCACGCCATACACCTAAAACCGGAGTTTAAACCAAAAGATTGTAAAATCTATCCTTTATTGCCAAAAGAAAACACTGCACTAGAAGAATTCCTTGACAACAACCTTTGAAAAGGATATATATTAGACCAAGCAAATCTCTGATGGCTTTCCCCTTCTTTTACATAGACAAAAAGGACGGATCTTTGCGACCATGCCAAGACTATTGACAACTTAACAAACAAACAATCCGAGATCCCTACCCACTGCCCATGATCCCCGACCTCTTAGACCGACTCCGTGGAACATCCCACTTCACAAAATTAGACCTACGTTGGGGATATAACAATGTCAGGATAAAAGAAGGAGATGAATGGAAGGTGGCATTCAAAACCCGAAAAGGACTCTTCAAACCCACAGTGATGTTCTTCGGCATGTGCAACTCCCCGGCCACCTTCCAACGCATGATGAACGACCTCTTCACAGACATGATAGACAAAGGATGGCTTATCATATACATGGACGATATGCTCATATTTAGCAAAGAACCAGAAGAACACTACCTGCGGACAAAAAGAGTATTGCAACGCCTAAGCAAAAACGACCTATACCTGAAACTAGAAAAATGCACGTTTGATGTAGCCGAAATCAAATATCTTGGCATGATTGTCCGTCACAACCAGGTGCAAATGGACCCAGTAAAACTGGCTGGAATCCAAAATTGGCCTACACTGACCAACATCCACGAAGTGCGAAAGTTCCTCAGATTTGGCAACTTCTACCGCAAATTCATTGGCCACTACTTGGAACTTGCTAAACCGCTCAATGCCTTACTGGAAAAAGGGAGAACTTGGAACTGGACAAAAACTGAAGAAAACGCATTTGCGCTGTTGAAATGCCGCTTTAGCAGATCACCGGTCACTCAGATACCCGATCCAAACAAACCGTCCCAAATTGCGGCAGACGCATCCAAACACACAACTGGGGCGGTACTAAACCAGCCAGATGACAATGGAGTATGGCATCCATGTGCCTTCTTCTCCAAAACATTGTCCCCAGCCGAAAAGAACTACCAAATATACGACAAGGAACTACTTGCTGTCATCAGAGGATTGGAAGAATGGAAAAATTATATCCTAGGCAGTGCCCACACAACGGAGATACTAACCAACCATAAAAATCTCACATACTGGCAAGAAGCCAGAAAATTGACACCACAACAACGACGCTGGCAACTTCTACTCTCCCAGTACAATCATACCCTGAACCACGTACCAGGAACGCAAATGACAATCCCGGACAATCTATCCAGAAGGCCAGACCTGTACACAGAAGAAGAAGAACAAGACACACCACTACTCCCAAAAACTGTCTTTGCCGCAGTAGCAACCACAGATCCATTTTTCACCAACATACAAAACAGTTCACGCGAAGGGAACAAATTACCAATGCACTCGGATCCCAAAGATTGGACCATCAAAGATGACAATGTGTTCTACAAGAACCGCCGTTATATTCCCATCGGACCCGAGAGAAAAACATGTATTTGACAACAACACGATTCGGTAACAGCCGGACATCCTGGACAACTGAAGACAACCCAATTAGTAACCAGATATTACTACTGGCCAGGTATGACACAAATGATCAAAGACTACATCACAGGATGTGCCACATGCCAACAAAGCAAGGTGATTACCAATCCGATCAAAATACCCATCCAACCAATTTTGGGCCCGAAAACTACCGAACCATTCAAAAACCTGTCCGTTGATTTCATCACAGATCTGCCAGAAAGCAATGGATATGACAGCCTCATGGTCGTGGTGGACCACGGCCTTACAAAGGGGGTAATACTATCACCATGCAGGAAAACTATTGACGCATTAGGAACGGCTAAACTATTTCACCAACATGTGTTCAAAAGATTTGGACTACACGACAAACTCATATCCGACAGGGGACCACAGTTCGCATCAGAAGTTACCAAAGAACTAGCCAAATTACTCAAGACCGGAGTTAATCTATTGACGGCATACCATCCCCAATCCGATGGAGAAACAGAAAGGGTAAACCAAGAGATAGAAATGTATTTACGGATCTTCTGCAACAATTTACCACACTCCTGGACAGAATATCTCACGACAGCAGAATTCTGCCACCGACGCGAGGAACCTTCTCGCTCAACAAGGGTACCTCACCTCCCCTCCCCCAGATTTGCTGAGCCTTCCCGCGACAATGGGGCATCAATTTCCAGGTCGTCACCCCCCAACCTCACCGCAGTCGCCTCAACTGGCATATCTCCCATCTCTGCCAGATCTTGTTCTACCTGAGCCCGCTCCATCATCCCCAACTTGTTCCTTCACAACTGACTCAATAGTCCCCGTAGCCAACGCAGTAGAACAATCGCAAGTCATATTGATTCCCACGCGTCCAACAACACCCCTCCTCCAACTCCCTCCACCTTGCCGCAGTCGCCCAGAGCGGGTACTCCTCATCCCTTTGGGGCGCACACCCGCTCACACGAATTGCTCTCGGGAATTGAACAAGAGGTCGACACCCACGTCGAGCAATGAGTTGCCTCAGGTTGGAAGACCGTCAAGGAACAGTGAGGGTACATGGCGACAACAAAGTAGTCCCTGGCTTAACACAAGCGAGAACATCAATGCCATCATTGCCACTCTTTCATCCACTTGCTGGGGCTTTGACACGCACAACCCAGAAGCTTGGCTCCAGAACATCAACTCTGCAATCCAGGAGGGAGCATATCTCGACAAATCACTTATGTCAGTTATTGCTCGTTGCAAGGGACTTATTGGCAAGGACATAGCCATCAACTTTCTTCTGATGGTCAACCTTATGCAGCTTGTCACAAAATGTCAAAGGTAAGTACACTTGTTTTTCTCTCATATTGAATAATTTTCGCTCACATCTCAAATTGTAGTATCAAGATACAAACAGGCCTCTCTCTCAATAGAATATACAATCAAGGAATTGTACATCTGTCCAAGAAACCCAGCAAAAGGACATTCCAAGACTGGCACTTGACTGGAAGCAAGTTTGCAGTCTTTGTTGGTGGAGGCTCCATATATTTATTAGTGCTTATTGCCAGTCTGGGTCTTTATGTTTCAGTTGCTGCCATGGAGGCCACTTCACCATTGGACCTTGCAAATTTGCTAAGAATGCCAAAAAAAGGTAAAAATTCAAGATAGTTGTCTCTTGTACACCTCTGACAAGCTTTAAAAAGGAACCTTTGAGGGAAATTTAATTATTGACCACATCATTCCTACTATCAGTCGCATGCGCCTCTTTTTGCCCATTAGCATGGCATTGATGTTCTCCCTGGCTATACTTGTGGAGCATCAGCTAGCCAATGAATTTGATTGCACAAATACAGCTCTTCAGACCGTTTTTTTTGATTCTGTTATCTTCAAGTGCATGCTATAGTTTTTAGCCTTATTGAAGTTTAATAGGATATCCTTGCTAATGACAATATATCTAGTAACTTTGTCTTACTTGAGTGTAACTGCGTCACCTGGCAGTCTTGCTACACTTCAACTATTTGCACTGGTGTAGCTAAGAATAAAGGAAAGCAGTGCAGCATGAGAAAGCAGGGTTTGAACAAAATGGAAAGTGCTACATGGCACAGTGTGTGAAACCTATGAAAGAAAGTTATAGTGGAGAATGAAATTTAAAGATCCAAAAGTTGTGTATTGTAACACTGTTTATGTGTCTTCCAACTAATTCATATTCCAATGCACATACAATAGAATGGCTTTGTAAGCCTTGGTTCACAAGCTACTGTAGAGAGAGCTATTGGAGAACTAGGTCATAAGATTTGCTCCTCCAAAAAATCACCATTTGCAAATCTGGCCAATCTCATATATGAAAGAAAACTGGTGAAAATTCTGTTTCTATATTATCCTTCCCATAATGTTAAGACATTGTTGGCTACATCATATTCCAGCACCAATACCAGCTCAAAGCCATTCAAAGAAATACCTATTTGAAAAGTTGAGAGGAATCCTGGAACAGAGTTGTATCACTAGCTTGAAAGTATCAGTGCATCATCAAATATTCCCTTTGATCCACAAGTTTTACTGAAAAAATGAGGGAAATTTCATATACCAGATGGAACAATCTTGAATACTCAGTTGAATGAAAGCAAAGGAAATACAACAAGGTCCTCCTGCTATTTTGAAGCAGAAATTCAAGGAAATGACAAGCCAATCTTTGGCAAAACTTTAGTCTTCTTTAAAAATGAGAAATTAGGACTTGTGGTTGTATACCAGCCTATCATAAATCTCAAGCTAGTGTTACAGAGGTGGCAGGGACATTGGTCTGATGGCATTCAAGTTTTACCTACCTCTAGTATCAAAAATCTCATTGGAGTATGGTCTTACAAGAAGAAGGCCACACCATGGGTTTATATGGTGGTGATGAATTAGTTTAAGAATGTATCAAACATGTATTTACTTATGAAAAACCACTGTATGTCTGGTGACTTGATTGTGTATATAAATCTCAGTGAGTTCTTCAACAAAGTGGTGATATAAACAAGCACTACACAAGAGTATGGTGGACTTAGCATAAATTTTCTGCTTCAGCTACAGGTAGATTCTCAGTGCAAACTGGGTCTGACTAATGCTTGACTTAAACCAGACTATGACCTGACTAAGGAAACTGTGTCTGCTTGACTCTGACTATGAAATGACTATTAGTTCAAACATTTTACTAAAGGTAGATTTTGCACTTAACTTCACTGGACTATTACCTGACTTTCACACAACTTTAGCCACCTTTTTGTTTTTACTGAGTATGATTTCTGTGTAAAGGCCAGGGTATGCCAAGAGTTCCACTATGAGTTGCACATATTGTGTTTGTTGTTCATGGCTCTCTACACTTGCTGATGCTTGCAGGCTCAACTGTGACACTATCAGGTATCCCTTTATAGCCCAATGATTGTAATACCTGTTTACTTGTGGGGGGATACCTTTCCAGGTTTGCTGGTGGTGTGCTATCCCATTGGCCCACTCTGATGCCAGTCCAGCCAGCTTTGGCATTAGTACCCCCTTCATTTTAGGGGGTGCCTTTGCCTTTGCAATGGTTGGCTTAATGTTGTCTATTGCTGCAGATGTAGAAGCTGTTTCTTTGCTGTTTGCTCATCCTTTCCTTCACCCAGTTGGGACTTTCCAATTGACTAATATCTATTTGTGTGTTAGTAAAGGGATTTTGTGTCCTACATACTGCTGAGCCTCTGCAACTAGGGTTTTGGCTTGGCACAGTTGAATATGTGCACCAACCTTGTATACATGAGTGAAAATGTCATCAATCTGTGGGACAGTGAATTCCCTCCCCCCAATGCACACATGGCTTAGTGTTGACAGCCTGTTGTCATTGATGGTGTGTTTCCTTGTGGTCCAGTGACTTTTGTCTCCCAGAATCCACAGTGCAACATCCCACACTCCTTGTTAAGCATCTCCACAAATATACCATCACTGATGTGGCAGCCTGGGAGCTTGCCTCCTCCAGCACTTCCTGGTAACTGTCAGTGGGTACTATTGTAGCATTATGCCAGGATGAATATATTGAAATATACCTTTTTCAAACATATATCAGAGAAAATTCAAATGGACTTCAAGTGATGGGATCAATTGCATGCATTTTGGGAAACTGTGCCTATAACATCAATCTAGTAACAGGGTTCAAGGGCCAGTACATTGACTCTCAAGCTCTGATTCTGTTACTTACAATGTGTGCTGATAACAGTGCTATATCATAGTGCATTCAGCAGCATGAACAGGAAAGGCTTTTATCTCCATGATTGTGCTGGTCCTCTGGTCATATTACTTTATAGTCATGGCATCTTGATGGTTAGGAAGCACTGTGGTCAAATGTGGTAGGGGGAGTATCACTTGTTGGCCCAGAATATGCAGCATCTCAGATAGATGTAGCCCAACATAATTCACAATGTTGCAAAGGATATCATCATTCAGATCCTGATAACCATCAAGGTCAATAAGCCCACCATCTAGCCTTGGTTGCAACAGAGATATAGATGCACTATTACCATTTGTGTCATGGGGAAAAATATTGTCCAAGATAAAAAGAGCCTGTGGATGGATTTCTGGCTCTGGAAAACCATTAACAATACTGAGTTATAAGGGATAGGGATAGGCTCTATGGGATGCCACTCATGGACCATGAAAGTCAGTTCCTCAGGGGAGGAGCTGTTTTAAAAAAAATCTGGCATGAGTAATTTAAAGTAGACTGGGGTACAGGACTTGAGTGTAAACTGTGTGATAGATTGAGTTTTGATATAGCAAAACAGATGTACCTTAGACCAGTGCTCCCTGCTGGAGGAGGCCCTGGTTTTAGTCAAGGACTATAGGGACAATATGATGGTACTAAAGGCATGGAGCTCAGTTTTCAATGCACTTTCTTTTATCAGCAACTGGGAGACACCAGTACACCAAGATGTCTCCAAAACAGAGAGGTAAGATATTTTGGCAAGTGTCTGAGACAATGATGAGGCCATTCTGGAGCTCACCGGGGCAGGTTTTTGCTTCAAGTTTGATAGTGGAACTGTTGCTGCATTTAGTGTGAAGTTGTTGAATCACAGGGTTTTTTCCTACATTGGTGAGTGAATATATTATGCATATTATACGAGGGAGTATATACATACAATGTGTAAGGTGAAGACCCCAGGGTTTGTCAGTACCTTCACATAATCATATTATGCAGCTATAAATGTAGATTGGCAGCAAAACTGTCTTTACCCGGGAACATCACTGCCATATGTTAGTAGCTATTTGTAGTAGTTTAATAAAAAGGGTGAAGCCCAGGCACATTATAGTTGAATACCAGGAGCGAGTAGAAGCCTGGGAACATTGGATTACTACAAAGTCCTCGAATACTGGACTACTGCGTAGTAGTATAATAGACCCTACCACAATGCATGGTATTCTTCTATAGGTTTCTAGTAATTTATGGTATTCAACCATAATAACACATTGTAATGAGTTGAGGACCCAGGTGCACTATACATGAATACCCAAGCAGAATGGAGACTAGTTATCCTACAAACTGTATTGATATTTCAAACATATTGTCTGTTTGTGGGTGAAATGCTGTGGACATTAATAGTTTGGTGCCCAATAGCTTATGTGTTTCACATCAAACATTTTCTATGAACTTTGCATCTCTGTCGGAGGCTATTGTCTCCAGCAACCCATGCAGTCTAACAACTTCCTTTAAATACAACCATGTAATAAAACTAAGTGAAACTTAGCCGCTGCCCAAGAGGCTATAGAAACGACTGAGGTATTCCTATACTAAACCCCCTACTACTTATAGTCGGAGGTGCTACTCGCTACAGTATAATGACTCCTAGGAGTACAATGGTGACTCCATGGAGAACAATGGCTGCTTTGGCAGAGACCGGGTTTATCCGGTTTTGTCACTCCCACTCGAGTGCAACCGTAGTCCCATAGCTTTAGAGAATTTCCAGTGTTTTTCGTGAGTGAGGGGTTTAGTAAGAATGTCGGCAACCATATCTCCTGTAGGAACATATCTGATTACTGCCTCTCCCTTTGATACTAAGTCATCTTGGATGAAATGATATTTCCGTTGAATATGTTTTGTGCGAGCATGGAACTGCGAATCTTGTGTAAGAATAATAGCTGCTTGATTGTCACAGTGCAATGTTGTAGGTCCATTTTGAGCATGTCTGATTTCTTCAAAAAATGTCCAAAGCCATGCAAGATGTTGTCCAGCATTGCTCAATCCAATGTAGCTTTGCTGCATTGGGTTTGACTTCCTTAATCTGGTAAAGGCTAATCCACTTTTTGGTCAGTTTTCTAGACTGCCAATCTTTGAAGTTTAAGTGGTTGGTATCTAACCAGACCAAGTTTCTGACTTTGCATTCAGGGGCCTTCAAGTGTCTACACTCTGCCCTATCATTCATCTGCTCTGCAGTTTTGAATAGCACCTTGCACATTTTATCCAAGACAGACTTCATGTCTTTGACATACACCCATTCTTGGAAGATACAACCTTGTGACCTCAAATGGTGCCTTGCCTGTAGCTGATGACTGTTTAAAATTATATAAAAACTGGGCTATCTTTTGTCACTTGGCCTAATCTGTCAGCCTGTTATTAATAAATATCTGTAGATACGCTTTCAACTCTCGATTGAGTCTCTCTGTTGGTCCGTCTCTCTGCAGATAGAATGCTGTTGATAATTTAGGTTTAATGCCCAGCATCCAGAAAAGTTCTTTTGTAAATTTGCTAGCAAATTAGGGTCCCCAATTGGAAATTACTGTTTCTGGTAACCCATGGATAGACCATACAAAATCTGTAAATAATTCTGCCATACTTGCAGCTATAATAGTTTTGTTTGTGGGTACAAACACAACTTCCCTGGAGAAGCTACCCACCACCACCATTACTGAATCATACCCATTGGACTTAGGGTAGATCCATTGTGAAGTCAACCAACATGTGCTTCTAGGGTCCTGCTGGAATTGGGCGGGTTAGGATTGAGTTTAATGGCCTGCAGGTGATGAGAGTTCTTTGCCATGGCACAGCAAAGACAACACTTTATATATTCCTGTATGTCTTTGACCATGCCAAGACACATATAGTGTCTGGAGATCAACTTCATTGTTCATTGCCACCCAGGGTGCCCAGCCACCGGTGTGTTATGATGTCTATCTATTGCCTTATTCCTTGTGGACTCCAGTTTTTCCATAAATAATGTTCATTGCCATCTAGGCATGCCTTTTTTTCTGATGAGATATTTTTCCTGAAGACTTCCTCAGCAAGTCCTCCTGCTATTTACCCATAACAAACTTGATCCTACCCTAAGGGAGATTACCCTTTCCTTCATTCACCCCTCTTTGCCTGTCTTCACTGTGTGCCAGAATATACAAACTTTGGTTGTTACAGAAGCCCTTGTGACCAGCCCCACCACATGAGAGAGTTTGTAACTAAAAATAAAAGGAAGCTACACAGTGCAAGAAAGTACAAGTCTTAGTGGAGTTTGAAACACAAGGAAAGTGCTGCATGGCACAAGTATCCAAAAATGATAAAGGAGGTTTCAAAGTGGAGACTGAAAGTTGGAAATCTGAAAATGTGTATTGTAACACTCCAGCAGAGGTGTTGGAACAACAAGGATTGGGAAACTATGCTATGTTGAGGCAATGTGTAGGGATGAGGTGACAAGTCAGTGGATTTGGACAATAGGCTCACCTTATTATACTTCTCTCACCCCCTCACCATGCACCATGCCATGATGCAGTAAGATGAACCCAATGTCTAACAGGAGGACTCACTGCAAAAACCTGACTTACCAATCATGTGACTGATGACTTAACATGCATCAGGTATGTTGTGCCCCCTGAAATTAATATCAACAACAACTTGCCACCAAATGTTCAACAGAATCATCCATGTACATGTCGGAAATGATAAAATAGGTGAGTTCTCACTCTTTTGGCTGATTGGACCATTAAGTATTTTACAGGCACCCTCCTTTTTTCACAATCAGAACATTAAGCAACTCAAGTTTACCTGAAAGAACTATTGAATAACTTGAAGAAACCAAGGTGAGTTTCTTACCAAATCTCAACGTTCAGGATTTTAGACTAAATCAGAAGAAAATGAGCACCTTGAAGTGATATGCAAGAGCAGTGTCTCACAGATAGGAAGGGCCCTGCACTCCCTATTCTCGAGTCACATTTGCTCAAACAAGCCCTGGAGTATTGTAGCTTAAGGTATGTCCTAGTTTTTTGAGGTGATGCACTATACAGATACAATAATTTGAGGATAGGAAGAGTCTGTTATTGAATCATTTTATTCCCATTCATGATTGCCTCAAAGGTATATGTGACAACAGATTAGGACCCGGAAGGGCCTGTACCTGTATTTTGATGGTTCAAGACCATACCCTACGTAAATTTTTCCTCCTTCTGCCAAGGATGGGAAGGGGCCCAACAGAATCACCGAGTAGGAGCTTAAAGAACTCGGGGATAGGAATGACTGGGAGGAACTTGATAATAATAGCTTGAAGAACTCAGAGATAGGAAGTGCTGGGGGGAACTCAACAATAACAGCTTGAAAAGAGAAAGGGCCTGGACAAAATTGAGGGTAGGAGCTCAAAGGGTTTAAAGACAGGAAGGCCACAAAAGGGAACTTGAACATAGCAGCTTGAAGGAGGAGACTAAGAGGATGTTGACAATAGACATAACTTGATCATGTATTTGTGAAAGACAGCAAATAAATAGATAGTTATTTGGTGCATATACAAACAGGCAAGGCAAGTAAGGCAACAAGAACAAGAGAAAATAAGCCATTACCACCTTTAATCACTACCAGTGTCAACATCTGTCCATTTCACCACACAAACATTGTTGCCTTCATCTGATGAATACTCAGCATTGTGGGATCCTCCTACATTGTTCTTGGGATGTGGATGATAGGGATGCATTTCCATTATAGACATGAACTCATCCCCAAGTAAGCCTTCTGCTGGAACTGCAGGTACAGAATTCAGCACATAGTTGTTATTGTGTGTACAAAGTGACTCTAAAAGAGAGGAATAAACATTCCAAACATTGTTAATGATGATTTGAGGCATGCTTGTGTGATTGAAGAACTTATCCGCCAGTGGCAAAAATGCAGGTGGTATAAGGTTAAATACCTCATGTGTAGGTGGAGCATAAGCCTTCTGCACCTCGTCAAGAAATGGCCTATGTAGTTTAACCTGTATAGAAAATTGAGCTTCAAGTTTACACAAAAATAAGGGCATACTGACTTACCACAAAATCACAGGACTCAAACTGAGCTGGGTTATTGAATATATCAATAGGACAACTGTTTTGGTTCTATTTTATCCTTATTCAACCTAAAAGCAGACTCTAAATTATATGGTTTGGTTAACTTGTACTCAGCTTACAGGTTATCAAAAGTATTGACAGTGCGTAGGTGTAACAACCAAAGTTTTTATACTCTGGCGCACACAGCAACAAGCAAGGAGAGAGAGAGAATAGCAGTGGTTAAACTCCTTAGTGTTGGGAACAAATTTGTTATGGGTAAATAACAGGAGGACTTGCTGAGAAGGCTCCTTGATCTATTAGGGTATTTATACTACTACAGACTATTTGTACATGTGTATTATACAGTTGATGAAGGCAATGGCTTGATGATGTTATAGGGCACAGCCCATGTGGCCAGCTCCACTGCACAAGAGACTTTTATCTAAGAATAAAGAAAAGCAGTGCAGTGTGAGAAAGTGGTATTTGAACAAAATAGAAAGTGCTGCATGGCACAGTGTGTGAAAACTACAAAAGAAAGTTAAAGCGGAGAATGAAATTTAAAGGTCCGAAACTTTGTGTATCATAATTTGTTGTCTAAAACTTCAATTTTGGGTATGTTAATCTTTGTGGCTTTGTTTGGTGATGACACTTCTGAGCTTGAATCACCAGGGCTCATAACCTGGTGTTCTAACACAAGCACTAAGACTTATAAAGGGGTGATTGCAAAGATATGTCAGCAGAATATTCCTAGGTAAAAGTAACTGTATCATACATCAGTTAATTCATAAGGATGACTGAGGAAAAGGCTAAATAGAAAATGTAGAATAATGTATTACAATATATTTGTATATCCAATGTCTAAATAAGGAATATACGTGCATTATGCAGATGCATTACAGTCAGTTACAAGTGGGTTTCCAGGTTGAACTGGAGAGTTCTGGCTCAGATATGTAGCATAATCTACAACAGAGTGGAGGAGTTGGTAAACTCCCTTAGGGTAGGATCAAGTTGGTTGTTGATAGACAACAGAAGGATTCACTGAGGAGTCTCCTTGATTTGTTGGGGTGTATATACCACTACAGGGTATTTGTACATGTGTGACAAATTATGACATTTGTTTATAGTATGAGAAAACATGCATTGGCCAGGGCTTGAACCTGGGACTCCAGCTTTCATGGTCTGGTGCTTTACCAACTAAGCTACCAAGGCGTACTTGGAAAGCATACTGATTGGTTGCATGCCCAGAAGGTCCAGAATCACTGTACACGGGTGCGGATCCCATTGTGTTGTGATAATGTGTACTATACAGTTAATAAATGTGATGGCTAATTCAAAATGAAGGGAACAGTAGTCCCAAAAGTCACATGCAGCACATGTGGGAGTATATCTTATCATTTAGTTTTGCTTGTGTGCTTTTCAGTTAGCAGTAGAATAGGTAGTATAGTAGTATTGAGTGCAGTGAAAATTGTAGCCACTGTCATACCCACAGGCTATGGTGTCCAGACCTCTGAACAGTCAGAAACTCCTAAATCCAAACTTTTGAATCTTTGGTACTCTCACAATTATGCTTCTCATGCTCTGCTATTCAGCATAGCCCTGTACCTTGCTTTCATATGGTACTCTGGATATCTGCTCTGATTCACCTGCCCCAGACTTTCAGTCCACCATATGTTTCCTTTGCATGTTCTCATATTCCTTATGGTACACTCCCCTCATATACAATGTTTGTCCACATGGAAATGTGTACCTACATTATGAGTTACTCCTTACAAACTCCACTCCCTCCAATAGTAATGAGACATGCATGATTTTGATAGAAATGAAAAGGAGAGTATTGAATTGCCATGTCTTTGGAGGAAAACATGCAGGAAGGATAGCTTTTATTCCACACCTCAAATTGGCACCATCATTGGAAGACTTTATCAATGTCAAGGGACAAAAAAACCTCAGTTAATGACGAACCAACTAGGTTGATTTTTTGTAAGTACCTAGGGACGAAAAAACTATGTACAAAAGATCAGATAAAAGAAAGAGAAAGAAAAAAAAAAGGAATAAACACACCCTCAGTTAATGATGAACCAACTGAGGGGACAAGAAGGAAGTTTAAAGTTGATAAACTAGATGGTACAGTCATGTGACATTTTGGAATGTACGTGCATACACATGGAATCCAACAGCCCCCCCCCCCCCCAATGTGAACGTGCAAAGGCAAAATAAAATAAAATATTAATGTAAACCCATGAAGCTGCAAAGACAAATGAATTGTTTGGTTGGTAATGGCTTTGTAAAAGTGTTAACAAGGTTGTCGTTGGTGTTAACATATTGCACAGTAATATGATTAGAAGTAACAAGTTCACAGATAAAATGAAATTTAATATCAATATGTTCTGTCCTAGAGTGAAAAGAGGGGTCTCCACGAAGGATAATGCTTCCATTATTATCGCAGAGGAGTGGTGTATTATCTTTCTGTGGGTGATGTAGGTTGAGTAATAGAAAACATAACCAGATAAGTTCTTTGAAGACCGGACACTGAACATCAAGTATTGGGACACATATCAAAATAAGTGTCAGTGTAACCCAGCAGATTTATTGGGGCAGTGCCTCCCAGGCACAAACAGAGAAAATGGGTGCCCTTGAGGTACTGCACAACCTGTTTAGCCACTTCCCAGTGAGCAGGCCCATAGCAGTCAAGGAATTGACTAAATTGCTGTACTGAAAAACAGATGTCGGGTGTGTCCCTTGGGCTAGGTATATTAAAAAGCCAACAAGTAACCTATATGGTGTATCCGTCATTTGATCACGCTCTTAGTTGGATTGCAGTGCATGTTGTATTTGAGACAAATAAACCCCGGGATCCATTGGTACCAAAACGGGATGGGCATTTATGAGGTGGAATTGGTCAATGATGTGGTCTATTAAAGCAGTCTGTGAAATGTCAATGGAGCATGTGGTTTTATTGTACTCAATAATAACAATAACACCTCTTTTAGGGAAAAGGGGACATTCGGGTGAGCAACATCTATTGGGGAATCAAGAAGAGCAGAGTGAGCATAGGAACGTGAGGCAGAGATGAAGGGAATATTGCTATTTGCAGTGCACATTTTGGAGGGAAGGGAAACACAGGTGGAACATTGAGGTGATATATTATGGGGTAGCACGGGTTGTGATTCAGGAGCAGGTTGAAGTGGTCCAGGGTTAGGTGGTAAGGAAAAAGAGGGATGTGGAGGCAGGGGAGAATCATGTGACTCCATAAAAAAAAATAGAAAGAAGTAATGACACAACAGGAAGAAGGGTCATAACACCAGTAGCACTAGGAGAAAGGATCACATCCAATAAGCTTGCACTCAAGTGAATATCTTGGGGTTATGGTGGTTTTGGATGAGGACAAAAGTGTATGCACCAATTTCATAAAAGTGGGATAGGTCAGGCTTGTGGACAAACCAAAGTTCATATGGAGTATGTTTATTGAAAATGTGGGAAGTGGTACAAACAGTGAGGTATTTTGTGGTGAGGACAAATTCATCCCAGCAATATAAGGGGGTAATAGCTGATCAAATATAGTAATAAAATCAAGAACTTTTACACTATCACAGAGTAAGAAACAAAGAAATTCACAGAAAAGAAAATAGTTAAAAGGAAAATAAAATAATTAACAAAATTGATGGAATATATATTCATACATGAAGAGAAGAGAAACCATGATAGGAGTAAGATGGACATCATAAATTAAAAAGTCCCTACAGTAGCTATAAGATTATTATAGAATTTGTCTGCTTCCATCAAACCTATATTCTATAATATATTTTTGGTACTCAAAGATGCTCAAGACCTTTACAAAATAACTGGTCAAAATCAGATGATCTTATATCTTATATTTATTCCCTAGTGAGCTATTTTATTTTCCCCTGCATATCATCATACTACTTGTTTCTTGCTGTTTTTTAAAATTTTCTACAATAATTTCAATGGCACCTAGCTGGATGATTAGCTTACCTCCATTCTAGTGTATAAGAGACCTCTTATAGTAGCTAGAGGTGGTATTCTTAGAATCAACTGTGAATTTGTTGTTCTTACACTGGCTCACTTGGGAATTCTTGTAACAACCAAGAGTTAGTTACTCTGGCGCACACAGAACACACTAAGGAAGATGATGAGGGAGTGGTTACCCCTTGAGCTGCAGAGAGTTTGTTGGTAAATGTGTACTATACAGTTGACAGGGACAGTGGCTGATGATGTCATGGGGCCTAGCCCGCATAGCCAGCTCCACTGTGTGAGAGAGTTGTGTCTAAAAATAAGAAGAAAGGCAACACGGCGCGAGAAAGAGGAGTTTGGACAAAAGGGGAAGTGCCGCGTGGTGCCATGTGTGAAAGCTAAAGTACAAGGTTAGAGTGGAGAATGAAAGTGAAGGAAAGGTCCGAAAATTGTGTTATCGTAACAATTCTTTCAACTCTCTTTTTGCTGTGTGACATTCTGTGTGACCATTACAGCTGAATAACTTGTCTGTGATTAGTTCTTGGTTTTGTTTATTTGTGAAGGAATAACATAGGCACATATTTCACAACCTCAATTTGGCTCTGCATATGAGATTGCTAACAGGTGTAGTAATTTGGAAGCCAGAGGAATGGATGCATGAGAATAGATATGTCAACTTCAAAATAGTCCTGAAGACTGCTGGTATTTATTTGAAACTTATTTATGTGATGGTGACTCCACACTTTGTAGAAAAAGGAAGGTAGGGGCAAAGCCAAGTTTGACTTGAACTACTATTATAACTACTATTATCTGACCAAGAATAATACAAAGTAACAAATATCCTAATATAAAGGTTGGGATTGTATTACATACACTGCCAAATGAAGACCCCAGGCTTGCCATTGTTTAACTGTGACATACCACCTAAGACATTCTTCTAAGAAATCAATACTGAAGCATAATAAGTAAATAAAAATGTGAAGAAGACTGTATCTACTAACCTCAGTTTTGTGCAATACAAACTGAGGTGTAACTATCCTAGAAACAAGCATAAAAATGAGAAGGAAAAGTCCGAGTTTTTGAATCCCAATGGGGAAATGTTTTCCCATAACTATAGGGTGAAAGATTGGACTGGAAGTGAATTATCTAGTACTTGAAATATTAGTGTAGGCTCAAATAAAATGTTGAATCATGAGAATAATATATTGAGTATATAGAAATATGCCTACAATTCTTTCAACAGGGAGATTGTCTAATAATGGTAGTGAGTATGAATTTATGGTGCTGCCCAAGATCATCACTCCAGTGTTTAAAAAGTGTTATGTTGCTTTGAGATGATGAAGATGAAGGTCTGTGTTTGTTACTTTCCACTTTCTAAACTCATGCCTTGTTAAATATATCACTGTATCTTTTGTGTGATCATTTGGTAATTATTTGCCTATTTAGGGCCAGGGTTTTCCATGAGATCATTATGCATTAGGCTCGACCAAGTACCAGAGGTAGTAGTTAGATTTTTGGGCATAGCTTGAAAAAGGGAATTAAATAGTTTTGAATCCATGCCTTTAAGCTTCCTAGGAGCTGAGGGATTCTTAGAATAGAATTTGCAAACAGCATTGCGGGAATTGTCCAGATGGGCTTCTGGTTCCCACATTCTGTCCTCGTCTCCATAGCCCTTCCATAGGACTAGGAACTCTAACTTTGCACGCTTGAAGCGTGCATCCACCACTTGTTCAACTTCGAACTCTTCTTCACCTTCCTGGGTAACTACAACCAGTTCGGGCTGGTCTATGCACTGTCCCGGAAGTGGTCCTTTGTAGGGTTTTACACGGCTAATATTGACTGTTGGTACTACCCTCATTCGTTTGGGGAGTTCCAGCTCCACTGCATTGGGTTTGACTTCCTTAGTCCAGTAAGGGCCAATCCACTTTTTGGTCAGTTTTCTAGACTGCCGATCTTTTAACTTTAAGTGGTTGGTGTCTAACCAGACCAGTTCGCCAACCTTGTAGTCAGGGGCCTTAGAGCATCTACGCTCTGCCCTGTCTTTTATCTGCTCTGCAGTTTTAAATAGCGCTTTGTGTGTTTCATCCAAGACAGACTTCATGTCTTTGACCATGTTCTCAGCAGCCTTGTTCTTGCTTTTTCCAGGTTCTACACCCATTCTGGGAAGGTACAATCTTGTAACCTCAAATGGTGCCTTTGCTATAGCCGACAACTGTTTAATATTGTATGAGAACTGGGCTATCTTTAGCCACTTGGCCCAATCTGTTTGCCTGTCGTTAATAAATATGCGGAGGTATTGCTTCAATTCCTGATTGAGCCTCTCTGTTTGTCCATCAGTCTGCGGATGGAACACCGTTGATAATTTAGGTTTAATGCCCAGCATCCAGCATAGTTCTTTCGTAAATTTACTAGCAAATTGTGGTCCTCTATCAGAGATAATTGTTTCTGGTAACCCATGAATAGACCATGCAAAATCTTTAAATAAATTTGCTGTACCAGCGGCGGTAATAGTTTTATTGGTGGGAATGAATACCACTTCTTTGGAGAAGCAATCTACTACCACATTACTGAATTATACACATTTTGATTCGGGCAGATCCGTCATAAAGTCAACCAATATATCCTACCAGGGACCAGCTGGTATCGAATTTGGCATAAGTTTACCAGCCGGCGGTTGATGAGAGTTTTTTGCCATGGCACATCTCAGACAGGATTTTACGTATTCCTGTATGTCTTTGACCATGACATGTAGTCTCTGGAGATCAACTCCATTGTTCGTTGCCACCCAGGGTGCCCAGCCACTGGAGTGTTGTGATGTCTATCTATTGCCTTGATCCTTGCGGACTCAGGCACATAGATTTTGTCTTTAAAATGGAAGAGCCCGTCTTCCCATAAATAGTTTTCATTGCCATCAAGGCACACCTTCTCTTCTGAGGAGATGTCTTTCTTGAAGACTTCCAGAAGATCAGAATCCTGCCCAATTCTAACATTGGCAACCCTTGATTGGTCTATCAGGGTGACATATTTGTTGTCATCTTCTATGCCATTGGCATGATCCTCTCTTCTGGACAAAGTGTCTGCTTTCCCCATTGAAGTTCCAGGCTTATGAATTAATTTATAATTAAACCTTGACAAGTATACCGCATAGTGAGCCTATCTACGGTTCAAGTCTCGGGCCGTCATAAAATACTCCAGATTCTTATGATTGGTCCAAATTTCAAATTGGTGCCTAGCACCTTCTAAGTAGTGCCGTCAGTGCTCTAAAACTCTAATGATGGCCAGCATCTCTTTGTTGTAAATTTGATAGTTGCGCTCTGTAGGCGACAAATCATGTGATAAATAGGCACAAGGCCTCCAAAGACCATGAGGGCATTTAATTGATAGAACAGTCCCATTAGCAAAATCAGAAGAGTCGGTTTCTAGCCAGAACTCTTTGTCTAATTCTGGAAATGCTAATATGGGAGTGGTCATAAATGCCTGCTTAAGTTTATCAAAAGCTTCTTGTTCTTTGGCGCCCCAGTGCCAAACAACATCTTTTTTTGTGAGATTGTTCAACGGTCTCGTTATCTTTGCGAAGTTTTCAACAAATATTTGGTAGAAGTTGCCTAAGCCAAGGAAGGCCCTAACTCCTTTTATGCGGGTAGGTTCTGGCTAATCTAGTATAACTTGAACTTTCTCAGGGTCCATCCTGATTCTGTTCTGGCCAATTATCGTACCAAGGAAGTCTACTTCCTTCACTTTAAAATTACATTTTTTGGGTTTGACGAATAGGTCCTGTTGCTGTAAGCATCGAAGGAATTCTTGCACAATTCTGTCATGCTCAGCCTCATTGTCCGACTTTGTGAATATTAATAAATTGACAATGTAAATAACAACACAGTTCTCCATATCCGCAAAAATCTCATTCATCATGCTCTGGAAGGTCGCCGGTGAATTGGTCAACCCGAAGAACATGACAAGGGGCTTGAAGGATCCTCAGTTGCACGTGAATGCGGCCTTCCAAGCATCTTCTTCTTTGATTCGTATGTTATTGTACCCCCAGCTAAGGTCCATCTTTGTCAAGATCTTGGCACCAGCCAATTTGTCTACTAGCTGACTGATCAAAGGCAGCAAATACATGTTTTTAACCGTGTATTCATTCAAGTAATGATAGTCTATAATCATACACTTTTTACCATCCTTTTTAGGAATGAAGAACACCAGGGACATCATAGGGCTTTTTGAAGGTCTGATGTAACCCTTTTTAAGCTGTTCATCTATGAAACTTGATACCTCATCTCTTTCTGGAGCAGAGAGTGGTATTATGTGTTCTTTTCTCGGTTTGAAGGTGTCCTTCAAATCTATAGCATGGTCCCAAGGCTTAGCCTCTGGGAAACGCTCTGATTTATGTTTATAAAAGACTTTCCAGAAGTCATGGTACTCGGGAGGTACCAGCCTCTTAATCTCTTCCTCAGGTTTTACCTTGTCATTGCCATCATCAA
The DNA here is from genome assembly GCF_000218685.1 of Serpula lacrymans var. lacrymans S7.9. Taxonomy (NCBI): domain Eukaryota; kingdom Fungi; phylum Basidiomycota; class Agaricomycetes; order Boletales; family Serpulaceae; genus Serpula; species Serpula lacrymans. The sequence continues at coordinate 1,315,637 of NW_006763290.1, read as the reverse complement.
TCTTTTCTAAAGATCTCAGCTCATAAACGTGACCAGCGTTTATCTTTTCAAGACGCCCAGTTTGACAGACGTGACTTGGCTTACCCATGTCATCACACTCCTGAGGGCAACGTGACAATGTAACAACCCCTGTCTGCCAGTTGATCTCAGGATTGTGTTTAAATAGCCAGGTCCAGCCCAAGATGAAATTAATCTTCCCTAGTTGAGTAGCTTTGGTGGTGACTCGTTCTCTGTGTCCTTGGTACTCGACAACAAAAGAATGTTTGTGTGTAATACAGCCACCTGGCTCTTATTTTGAAACAGGAAGCTTTTTTTTCCCATTTGAACTGGAATTTGTTGCAAACAAAAAGTTCACCAGGATCACCTTTTTGCAACCTTGTCAGATGCACTACTATTATGGTATTTATAATGGCCAGTAACTGGCTAGAGGCAATACCATATTAGATACAACATTAGGTTAATCACAGTGTTATAGTAGGCTATGGACCAAACAAGTATGGTGTGACTATCACATAGATACTATAGAGATACAACCATACCTTTGAAACACTCTGAGTATGTCCAAATTTACCCTTACCTTCAAAAATTCAAAAATCTCATGTAACCTGTGACAACCTCAAGATTATCTTAACAAGGTCAAGCAGTCTGAGTCTGATATGAAAATATTTCAACTTTGTTTTTGAGACCATCAGCTTTATTCTCAGACTACAGAATATATTACAGCCAAAATGTGACTCTTAAAACCCCAAGGACATTGATGACTTTTTTTTCTGTTTTTATCATATATCATAACTTCAACTTCAACAACCAGAATATTGAGTGACTATCACACATAATAATTGCAATTCCAGAGGGCTTGTGACTTGTGAAAAAGGTGTGTAACTGGTTTATATAAAGTCTGAATCATAGTCAATATTTCTCCAATACATTTCTGTACTATTCCAGCTACTACTCAGAATGTGCTTAAATTTGAGAATTGTCCCTCTTCAGAATACATCTTAAACCTACTTTTGTTAAGCTCCACTAAACTAAAACCTTGCACATACAATTGACCCTTATTCAAGAAATTATACTAAAATATTGTAGTAAACTGCACAACAAAAGCCTACCCAAGAAATAATGCATCAACATGCATTGTATGAATGTCATTATGGGAAAATCAAGTGAAAAAGCCACAACAATGCTAGCAAGTGTGAACTTTCTATGTGAACAAAAGGCCAATTTTTTTTAGCTGTATTAAAGTCTTTGCTATTTTATTTTAGTTTGAGTTTTTGTGAACCATTTGATTGATATTGAGAATATGATAATTTATTTTCGAATATTCTTTCACTAGTACTGCAACTTGTAGAGTTTACTATTATACCTGCCCATACATATGCAAAACTATTTTCACAGGTAGCTGTATAATCCTAATTGATATCAAAATGTTTTTGAGTGCATGGTCTTGAGTTATTATTTTGTGTCATCATTTTACTTTGGTGCTTTCTTCTTTTACTTCAACAAATTGAAGTTTTCAGATTATTGAGTTGATTGATTTTCAGGGTCTCAATGGCCTTTGTGTCTTTTGAACTATGTGTTACGCTTGGAATGTGCAAGCCTGGTAACACTGGGTTTCTGATATGTGAAGGGTTTCTGATAAGCTCGTTGTAGACGAGTTTGAGACATATTCTGATGATGAGGGTTTCAACTGATGAATACCAAGTTACACTGTTGAAGCGTACAATCGTATTGGAGATAGTAACTGCAATACAGGCCTATATATATAGTGTCTACTTTAGGGTAGGCATTTGTGTTGAACAAACAAGAACGGGTGGTACTGTAACAGGCAATGTGTGTGGGAAAGTATAGGTAAGTAGCAGAGCGTAGCTACTTGTGAAGAGAAATAAAGTCTATGGTGAATACAGTTTGTAACACTATGCCCTACATTTCACTGTGAGAAAAACTGCTAATCTCCCAAAATAACATTGCAAATTGGATATAAAACTTAAAGTTGAGGCAACATTTTGGCACTTTTAAGCTACAATTAACAAAGCAAGACTGGCTAAGTAATTTCCATTTTGTGAGGGGCTAAATTGTTGAACAGAAACACAATATTTTGATAGGTATTATATGAAACAATATAACAGCATGTGCTGCATGAATATTATATACAAGGCCCTAGTATACAGAAGCCCCCCTCCATTCTCTTTTCTGTTTGAAGGGGAAGTCAATGTGATAAATCAGCAGCTGTAAACTATCTACCTGCAGAAAAGGGGCTGGTGTCTGTATAGGGTGATTAGGTTAGGTGGAGAGTCACAGCTGCTATAGAGTGAACCCATATATTGCTTGCAGCAGCATGTTTATTTAACACTACTTATTTGTGCATTTTAACATCTAATTTATCTTTTATCTTATATAAAGCTGTTCTTTAATATCACAATATTTTGTTATCAATATCGTCTATCTTTTAGCAGTCATTGTTGCTGGAACTTCCCAGATGGACCCCTGATACCTGTGACATGTGATATTTTCAAAGATTGCCCAACTGGTCAAAAATTAAAACATCCCATATAGGCTGTGGGTAATCCCGCACAATATGAAAATTGACTTGGTGCACCATGTTCCTGGGGGGCTACTAGCTGGATAGGTTGGTTGAAGATGATCAAGCTAAAAGCCCTAAAATTTGGGTAACCTGAAGTGTTACAGCCTTTATGTTAGCATAACCAAGGTAGCAATGCCAAGTTTTGAGAGTGGGTCTGTTAAAGAAAGCATGATGGACAGTCATGGAAATACAGGTCATAGCATATAGTTTCTTTTTAGTGAGGGTGCCAAACAAGATGTGTGCACCATTCGCAGCAGTGACCCAAGAGGCATTTGCGTCAAAATGTGCAGAGCTGTGTATGGAAGAGCAGAGGGTGCAGATGGAGATGAGACAAACAGTGGCATTGGGGATGTAGAGTACACCATTTAAGGTGATATGGGTGCCACATCCAAGGTTAAGTTTGATGGAACCAATGCTAATGGCTGAAATTAAAGAGCCCCCAACACCATTTATGGAATGAGGAAGAGTTTGGCAAAGGGAAAAACAATCAGAGACAGTATTGGAAATGTGGACCAAAGCACCTGTGTCAAGGAAAACAAGTGTTAAAAAAGGATCCACTACAGAGGAGGCATTAGTTTAAAGTGCCAAAATGGACACATATAGTGCATTAAAAGGAACAGGTGTAGAACACCAATCAATGGATCCATGATTATCTGCTAAAGTAAGAAACCTGTGATACTCTTCAGTGTCAAACTCAGTGTACAATAAGCTGTCACTGGGTAGTGTGATAAATGCAGAGGTAGCTTGATTGACACTAGAGGGTGTTATAGTGGCAGGGTCAACAGGCAAATTTGGCGCTGCAGCAGAGGATGAAAGATAAAAGGCAATTCTATTGGAGGTGTCAGCAAGGTAACTTTTACCAGAAGAGTCAGTGCAATTGAAAAGACCTAGTACGGTTGTAGAAGTTGACTTCGTAGTAGGCATGGTGGAACCTTGGTGTTTGGCACACTTGGCAAGACATGTAGCATTGAATTCATCACAACGGCCTTCCATAGGTCCCCCAGGTTGCCAGAAGTCAGGAACAAGGTGTTGTAACAATCAAAGTATGTATACTCTGGTGCACAACAAGCCAGGCAGAGAATGGTGAGTAGTAGAGGAGAGGATAATCTTCCTTATGGTAGGGCTGAGTTTGTTATGAGTAAATAACAGGAGGACTCGCTAAGGAGTCTCCTTGATCTACTGGCATATCTACTACAGACTATTTGCATATGTGTACTATACAGTTGATGAAGAAAGTGGCTAATGATGTCATAGGGCGCAGCCTGCATGACCAGCTCTACTGCTTGAGAGACTTGTAGCTAAGAATAAAGAAAAGCAGTGCAGCGCAAGAAAGTGAAAGTGGAGTGTGAACAAAATGGAAAGTGCCGCATGGCACAGTGTGTGAAAACTATGAAAGAAAATTAAAGTGGAGAATCAAATAGGTCCGAAAATTGTGTATCGTAACAGGTGTCCAGTGTGTTTGCAGTTGGAGCATATATGGGGTTGTCTAATAACAGTGGAGTTCTTAACAACTAAAGCAGTATCAATTGGCATGCAACCAGAGCAACGGACTTGTTGTTTGAGGTCCAAACAACAACAAATACCATTAGTTTTAAAAGTCATTTTGTCTTTCTAAAGTTTGGAGGACACAAAGTCACAGATGTGACACATCTCGCTAGAGAGGGCATTAAGTATGCCTATTGTGAGGAAAATCTCCTCATTTGGTACGTCAATAGCAAAAATACAACATGAAAGGTTTGAGAGACACTTGCTAGTGTTGGAGTAGGTTTCAGAATGGCTATATTTTATGTCCAGGAATTGGACATCTCAGTTGTCACATCCAAGGCTCATAACCTTTTAATGTCTAGGAACTAAAGAACCTCAGTTAATGACAAACCAACTGGGTTGATCTTTTGTAAGTACAAGTACCTAGGGATGAAAGAACTACGTACAAAAGATCAGATCAAAGAAAGAGAAAGATAAAAAGAATAAAAACACCCTCAGTTAATGATGAACCAACTGAGGGGAAAATAAGGAAGTATGAAGTTGATAAACAAGATAGTATAGTCATGTGACATTTTAGAATGTATGTGGGTACGCATAAATTCCAATAGAATTGCCCATCAAGCTATCACATTGTCAATTCCCTGTCCGTGTTGCCTTTGCCATGACCATTAACAAATAGCAAGGGCAATTAGTGACACAGGTTGGGCTGGATTTACGTGTTCCAGTGTTTTCACATAGGCAACTTTATGTTGCATTGTCTTGCTGCACTTCAGTTTCAGGAGAGAGAATAAAAGTGCTATTTCTCTATGGTTCAAATGATAGATGTACTGTCAATGTGGTGTATCCTGAGAATCTGACTGGCTTTATCCATGACTTGCAAGTGAATTTTTGCCAAATTCTTACCCTTTTCACTAATGTGTTTTGTTATCAGCTCATATTATCATCCTTTACCATTGCTGGAGTCTTTTTTTTATGTTTATCAATGTAGTACCATAGAATTTTTATGTTACAATATATGTTGATGTTTATAAAGATTCAATAAGTCATCTGCTCAAATCCAGCATACTATGCACAGGTTTACGGTAATAACATTCAACAATTGAGCAGCAAATCAAACATGCATTATAGGATTCAAAGACTTAACATACTTTACAGACAGCATAAGTCCACTGACTTAATATTTTGATCACTCAACAGTATTCTTATTTCTTGTCATATAGCACAAACATTGCACCACAGTGGCAGAGCCACAGGTTGGAACTCGTAATGTCATAGGGCACAGCCTTTGTTACCAGCTCCACTATGCAAGAGAGTTGTAGCTATAAATACAAAGAAGCTGCACAGTGTGAGAAAGTGAAGTACAAGTGGAGTTTGAAAATAAAAGGAAAGTGCTGTATAGCATAAGTATCCAAAAGAAGAAGAAGTTTAAATAGGAGAATGAAAATCAAGAGCTTGTATGAGAGTGCCACTTCCTGCAGTTTAAAGTGGGGCAGAGTACATTATCTAATCTATCAATCACCAAATACTAATATCAAGATTTACAGATTTGTACAAAATGAAGCCTGTTATCAACTTGTTAGGCATTCCTTGGAATGATGAGCTAGGTCTTAATATACTTAACACAGGTGAAACGGTATAGAAGGAACTTGTTATAGTGCATTGGTACATTTTGGCTTCATGACTGGTAGCAAATAACTTTCAGAAAAAGGGCTGGATCCATTTTTCCGACATGCATGCCTTGTTGGGTAGAGCCTGTAACAACCAAAAGTTTGTTACTCTGGCGCACAACTCAGACAAGCTATAGAGATGATGATGAGGGAGTGGTTACCCTTTAGGCTTCAACAAGTTAGTTGTGAGGATACAACAGGAGGACTTGCTGAGGAGTCTCCTTGATCTATTGGGGTATATATACTACTACAGGTTTGTTTGTACATATGTACTATACAGTTGATGAAGGCAGTGGCTAATAATGTCATGGGCACAGCCTGTGTGACCAGCTCCACTGCATGAGATACTTTGTAGCTAAAATAAGAAGGAAGGCAGTGCAGTGCGAGAAAGAGGAGTTTGAACAAAAAGGAAAGTGCCGCATGGCACAGTGTGTGAAAACTACACAAGAAAGTCAAAGAGGAGAATGAAAATTAAAGGTCCAAAAATTTTGTATTGTAACACTACCTAGCTCTCACCAATAATCAATCCACATAGTGTGAGCAATCTGATTACACTGATTATTGGTTGCAGTATGGTTTGCCTCCATTGGTGGGGCGTGAGAAAGCTCACCATTGTCAACCTCGGGAGTAGGGTTGAGGAGGTTGACACCATCAGGAGCACCCATATCAGATAGATCATGGGTTTTAATGAAGTTGTACAACATACAGACAGCAGGTGGAACCTTGGCTTGGATGGACATGTCATACTCTATAGCAACCCTCAAAGTCCTAAACAGGCCCTTTAAATCATTCGCTCCACAATATTTCAGGCAGATGCATGGTGTAGATTAGAACATTCCTCAGGATTTTGAGGTCTAAAAAAACAATTTTTAGTCTATTGTAGCATAGTAAATAGACACTGTACATTACCTGCAATTTCCCCAAGCATATTCGGCCAAATGATAGTGGAAACCTCTGTAGGGGACCAGCAATTAGTTACATGAAGGAAAACCTGCATCAGTAAGATAGTAGCAATGATGAGGGATATATAGGTTATGGGTTCAAGCATCATGGAACAGGCTGGCATCTGCAACTGATCCTTCTCAGCTGCTAAGCACATATATGAACTTCATATTGAAGTCACAGCACATCAAGCGGTTCTGGGTAACTGAACCCTTCCAATTGCAAGATATGTGTGCACAGAAAATTAACACATGTTTTGAGTTGGAGTATCCATTGGCCTTTAGTAGATCTGGCAACTTTGAAAGAACTTCCTGCCACACCCCAAGCTCCGTCCTGATACAATCAGAATGCCCGTTTATCAATTCCCAGACCCATCCATAGCCTGTCAGGATTGAGTTGTTGTACGGTCTTGGTTTGGGGCGTTGCACTTGTCCTTCCACTACAGCCCAAATAGTGTGTGTGATCAATTCAACGATGATAGAAGCTAGTTTTGACATCCGTAAATGGGTCAAGTACATCCACTGTTGGCTTGTGACTAGCTGTTGTTTAGCTACAGATCCTACCCCTCTGAATCACAAGTATCATCTCCTTCCATACAAGTTGCATGATTGGCATCTGGGTTTGTGTTGTTGAGTTATAATCTATACATTACAATTAATAAAAGTTTCACCACAGAAAACTGGAGAGGCTCCACAAGCTTCCCGGTCATTGTACAAATCTACACCCCTGAGCACCGGTGAACTGTGGTTGCAATCCTTTGTGGAGACTGGGGCCCTCATGAGTGCAATCTTGCGTGTAGCTCATCTTGTACTCTATGAGTTGGCCTGGGAGGCACTGGTTCAAGTTGAGGACCATATGGATGATGTGACAGTACTAAAGGCAGGGAGCTCAGTCTACAATGTGCTTTCTATCATCAGCAACCGGGAGACACCAGTACACCAGGATTGTCTCTCAAAAGTAGAGTGGTATGACATGTTGGCAAGCATAAGAGACTACAATGAGGCCATTCTGGAGCTCATAGGGGCAGGTTTTTGCTTCAAGTTTGATAGTGGGACTATTGCTGCATTTAGTGGAAAGTTGCTGAATCATGGGGTTTTGTCCTGCAGTGGTGAGAAAATATGTTTTACATACTGCAAGCTTGTAGCTATTTGTAGTAGCTCACTCAATGAAAATGATGAAACCCGGGCACACTGCAGTTGGATACCGGGAGCGAGTAGAAGCCCGGGAATTTTGTATTACTACAAAGCTGGGGGAGTATTGGATTACTACAAAGCGCAGGAACACAGGATTACAGATTACTACAAAGCCTGGGAACACTAGATTACCACAAAGCCCGGAAATACTAGACTACTACTATTACATAATATAATGGACCCCAGGTTTCCATTAAATTGCAGTGTTATTGATTGGTCCACTGCTCTAGTTATTCCTCAAACAACTATGCCTAGCCTTTGGAATGATTCCTTTGCCTGTTCTGAGAACTGGTTCCATATCCTGATTTGCCTTTCTGCATATGCTCCATGACCGGGTTTAGCCTCCATTTCATTGACATTGTAAAAAGCCTTCCCATGCTTAGCTTGATGTTGAAAATACTGAACTGTCCACTTCATCTTGAGGCACACCGGAATGTCCTCTTCTATCCACCTATTGTACATGGCTTTTGCTCTTAGCCAGCAAACCTGGTAAACTGTATTTTACTACTAAATGTTAGCTGTTTGATACCATAAAAGCATGACTGGGCTGGAGCACATATATTCAGACATCCAGGTTTGTTGTGAGGTGTCACCTTTCAGATCCATGCTCCAAAACCATGGCAACGCAATATTGCAAAGTCCAGTTCCATTGGGATTCATGAGCTGGGTACTTGTCTTGAGGTGGTCTGGTTTGAGCTCTTGATATTTTTGTAATATTTCTGCCCAGCTCCCAAGAGATATGATTGCATGCCGGGCTCTCTTTTATATGGCTGAGTGGACTTTGATGTTGGCTTCCACATAGGTAACCTCTGCCCAAGCCTTCAACTTTTTATTTTGAGACCCCTGGGCTGCTCTCACCTTTGTCCTGAACAGAAATGACTTTTGACTTGGTAGGATACATATCTGTATTAAGAACAAAGCTTGAAGGAAGTATCTAGCCACTTGCTGAGAGCAATCAGGGACTGGAACTAGAGTCCAATGTGAGTAACTAGAGAATAGGAAGCAATGGACTCTGCAGTACTGTCCGAAGTTTTGTAAACAAAGGTAAACAAAGCAGCCACAAGGCGAAATAATAGAGAACACAATCAATAGTGAATGATAGAAGAATAGATAGAGAAAGGAATGAAAATATATAGTTAGCACAAAGGTGCAGAATCACCAAAACTAACACTCCCCCCTGATGCTGCACCTCCCAAGCATCAGCTCCCCCCTGATCTAATAAGTCCCATCATCTTCCTGAACACTTCCACTTTAGGCTTGGCAAGAGCCTTGGTCAACAAGTCTGCAGGCATTTCAGCAGTGGGAACAAAGGTAGGAGCAATCTGCCCAGAGTCAACAACATCTCTCAACCAATGCCATCGCAGATCAAGGTGTTTCATCCGACCATGGTGCTTAGGGTTCTTGGATACAGAGATGGCAGGTTGGTTGTCAATATGAAGGGTGGAAGGAGAGGTGATAGGATAGCCCATTTCCTTCAACAAATTTTGCATCCAGCAAATCTCTTTGCCAGCCTCAACAGCAGCAATGTATTCTGCTTCAGTGGTGGACAGAGCAACAATGTTCTGAAGCTTGGAGCTCCAGGAGACAGCACCAGATCCCATCTTGACAATATAGGCACCAGTAGAACGACCAGAGTCCTTGTCACCACCATGATCAGCATCAGAGAAAGTGGTGAAGAGTTCAGTGGAATTAGGATCAGGACCAAGGACAAGGGAATGATCAAGGGTGCCTTGCAAGTAGCGGAACAAGTGCTTGACAGCGCTCCAGTGAGTAAGACCAGGATTAGAGTTATATCTGGCAAGGACTCCAACAGTGTAGGCAATGTCAGGACGAGTGGTAGTGGCCAGATACATCAGAGCACCAACAGCAGCAAGGTAGGGAATGTCCTTCATCAAAGCAGCATCACTGGATGTTTTGGGAGACATGTCCTTGGTGAGGCGCAAACCAGGATCCATGGGAGTGGACACAGGCTTGCAGTCCTTCATGCCAAAGCGCTCCAGAATGTCCAGAGTGTACTGATGTTGGGAGAGGGAGATGGTGCGATTACTTAGGTCTCTAGTGATGGAAATGCCAAGTAGGTAAGAAGTAGGGCCAAGATCACGAAGCTTAAAGTGCAGGGAGAGGTCCTTGACAGCTTGGTCAAGTGCAGAAGTAGAAGTGGATGCCAGTGTCATGTCATCAACAAAGACAGGCAGGATAATGCGCACATCAGCTCTGTTAAAGACATAGATGGCAGAGTCTGAATAAGTACGCTTGAATCCGGGTTTTTCAAGCACAGTGTGCATCTTCTGGTTCCACATTCTGCCTCCCTGCTTTGTCCCATAGATGGCCTTGTTCAACTGGCAAACAAGATTGCGAGGACCCTGATAGAATCCCTCTGGCTGATGCATGTAGACCTTGACATCCATGACTCCATTCAGGAATGCATGGGAAATGTCAATGGAGCACAAATGGAGGTTGTGGATGGCTGCAACGGCAAGGACAACTCTGATGGATGATATGTGGACAGTAGGTGCAAATATTTCGAGGAAATCAAAGCCAGGGCGCTGGTTATAACCTTTGGCCACATATCTGGCCTTGTAGCGCTCAACGGTGCCATCTGAGTTGCGCTTGATCTTGAAGACCCACTTGCCACCAATAGCCTTGACTCCAGGAGGTAGTTCCACTAGTGACCAAGTACCATTGCGCTCATGAGCTTGAAGCTCTTCCATGGCTGCCTCTCTCCATTTATCTGCATCAGGACGCTTCATTGCATCTGCAAATGACCTAGGCTCAGCAGAGTCTCCAAAGTGTGCTACTTCATCATCAACTGCCTCAGAATCACTGTCATCACTCTCAATGGCAGGAGTAGGTTGTCTGTGTTGAAGCCACCATGGTCTAGGTGGTCTCCTAGCCCTTACAGGGCGTCTCAGTGCAATAGGCAAGTCAGGAGAAGGTGAGCGATGAGGAGGGTGATTTGGAAGCTCAGGAGGTTGATTCACAGGTGGTTTTGCATCAAGGTCCAAATGAGGCCCATTGTCAGGCAATGGCTGAGGCTGCTGAAGTGCAGCTGGTGGGCCCATATCTCCCCCTGGACCTGGTGCAGGGACATCCTCAATCAGGCCCAATGGCATGGATAGCGAAGGTGGAGTGGGAGGTGGAGGTGGGACATTGTCAGAAGACCTCTTCAAGCCAGGGAAGTAGCGCTCATCAAAATCAGCTCTCTCAGAGATAACAGTGCGCTTGGTGGTAGGATTGTAGAATTTCCATCCCTTGTACCCCTCAGGGTAACCAATAAACACACATTTCCATTTCTCCATATGAGAGCCAAAGACGCCTCTTTTGTCCTTTTGCACATGCACATAGGCAGTGCAGCCCCAAACGCGAAGGTGAGACATGTCAGGCTTGCGTCCATACCACAACTCAAATGGAGTGGCATGGGCCACTGCATCAGTGGGACACCTGTTCCAGACATGCACCAAAGCGGACAGACATTCACCCCAGAAGCTGTTAGGCAATGCAGACTCTGATAACATGGCAGTGATACGCTCAGTCAGAAGTCTGTTTGCTCGCTCTGCCACACCATTCTGCTGAGGACAATTCCTGGTGGTATGCTGTCTGACAATCCCATGGTCATCTGTGAATTGCTCAAATTCCTTGGACATGTACTCTCCCCCTTTGTCATTGCGCAGAGCCTTGATTTTACGCTCCAATTGAGTCTCAGCATAAGCCTTGAATCTCTTAAAAGCATCAAAGACATCTGACTTGGCCTTGAGAGGCACAACAACACGGAATCAACTGTGATCGTCAATGAAGGTGACCCAGTAGCGATAACCAGAGAATGTGGGGGAAGAGACTTGGTGTACATCAGAATGGATGAGGTCCAAAGGATGAGCAGAGCGAGTATCAGATGAGGGGAATGGATTGGCATGCATCTTGCCAGACAAGCACAGTTCACAGACAGGATCAGGAGCAGCCTTGGATTCCAGTGTAAGCCCAGTGACCAGATCTCTCTGTATCAGTCTCTTGACATCAGCATGATGGTGGTGAGCCAATCTGCGATGCCAGAGCATCAAATCAAGTGGTATAGTCGCAGTAAAATGTCCCAATTCAACACAAGCAGCAGTAGATCCATCAAGGAATGCTGCATTGTTGTCATTGATAGTTGCAGTGAACAAGAGAGTGTTGTCATGCATAAAGGACATGGAATGAGACGAAATAGTGACATTGAAACCACTTTGACGAGTTAAATACAAGACTGAGAGGAGATTATTTCGAAGATCTGGTACATGGAGCACTCTAGAGAATTCCACAGCCCTAGCCACTTTGCCATTCATCACAGGATTAAACACCACAGTACCAACACCAGCTGAATAGACAACAGTGTGATCAGCCAGCTTGATTGGCACACGATATGGGGTATAGTGGTGCACCCAATGACGATGAGGTGTCATATGAGAAGTGGCGCCTGTGTCTGCATTCCAATCAATGTCAGCATCAAGTTGGAGAGGGCAATGAGGATCAGAGGGATGAATGGAACAAAAACTTGCATTTCAAGCTGATTCAGTGACCGCAGTAGATGAATTGGCATTGTTGGGCGAAGATTTGGGCTGCTGAGAGGTATTCTGAGAGTTGCTGGAGCCTGACTGAGCCTTATTGCCACGCTTGTAGCAATTTTTAGCACCCTCCACTGCCTGTTGGCGACTAGCAATGTATCTGTGGCATTTATCTTGGGTATGACCAAGTAAACCACAGAAATCACACTGAACGCGAGTAGAGGTGGTGGATTGGTTGCAATGATGGCAGTTAGGATGGGTGCAGGTGCTATTGGCAGTGGTAGACGAAGAATGCAAGGCAGAATCGACTTCAGCACGACGACAGTGATTGACCTCTTCAGCAAGGAAAGCATCCCTGAGCTGGGTCTTGTCCAAGGTGCCCAGAAGTAGTAGAGATGAAGTGAAGTGGGCATATTGATCAGGAAGCGCCCTAATCATGGCCATGCATGTCAATTCATCGTCCAATTCAGACAATGAGAAGCCAGTAGGACAAAGATTTTGAATCTGATGCATGCCTTTGTCAATTCTGGTCATGAGAGACTGCAGGGACTCGTCCTCCTTCTTTCTGATAGAGAAGAAGTCGTCATAGGCATTAAATCTTGTCCCAGGCTTCTTAGTGACGTGCACAATTGCCAGTTTCTCCCAGATCTTGACTGGATCATCAATGATGCCATCAAGATGGATGCACTGCTCTTTGGTGACATTGAGGTATAATGCACCAGCAGCCTTTTCAGCTCCCAACTCCCATTTCTCTATTGCTTCAGCGTCAGTCCCAGGACACTTTTCAGCGCTAGAGACGAGCCTCCACAGTCCCTTGGTCATCAACCAAGCTTGCATTTCACCACTCCACTGGGGGTAGTTAGTGCCAGACAAGGGATGGAACTTGGGATCAGAGTCAGACATGATGGGTGTTGTATAAGACAATAGAGCAATGATAAATGATGTAAGAGACGGCTATAGGCGATGGAATAGTGGCAAAGACAATGGGCAACAGTAGGAGGCGAGCAGATAAGATGGTGAGGCGGTAGAGAGAGGATATGGAGAGGGTCAGAAAGCGCAAGGATAGGTCCAAATAGCGTCCAGAAAGCGTCCAAAGCAATCCAGGAGGGTGCTAAGGCTTCCTAGTGCTGCTACAGGGTTACACCTGTGTTCCCCTTTCAATTCCACACTGATATTAACAGAGAAATCGCCTCGAGACAGTGTTGGTTAATAGGGCTTGTATATGAGTCAACAAAGTGACTTAAGCTCCCCAAACACCGCAGACTGAGAGAGGCTCTAGGCAACAGCAAACTGAGGCAATGCAGGCGAGCTTCACAGTCTATAGGCTTGTTCTATCTGATAATGGACAGAGTAGAGAAGATTGGAGCTTTATGCACACACCAGATATGCCAAAAAGCGAAAAATAGGGCAAAAAGTCGAAATTGATACAGAGACAGATAAGATGGATGGATTGCCACCAAATCAGAGGTATAGGGAACGTTTTTATAGAGTAATAGATGGCCCAAATATCACAAGAAGTGAAGCACAGGATGTGGAGATATGCAATAGGAGTCCAATAGGGGTGAAAGTGCCAAAAATGCAAACTTCACAGAGGATGATGGAGTGGATGGATTGTCCCCAAATTGACGGTGTAAAGTGCAATAGTATAGGGTAGTAGATGGCTCAGATAGGGCCAAGATCCGAGCACAGGATGTGGAGATATGGAATAGGGGGCCAAAAGGTGATCAAATGATGATGAAGGCTCACAGAAAGATCCAGCTCAAATCCAACCACTCTGACAGGTCTCCTAGGGTTATTTAGGCCGTAGAAGACGATGGTAGAAGTTACAGGACGATCAGATAAGGATTGGGCGAGATATGGTGCAGATAAGACCAAAAAAGCGTCCGAAATGGGGGTAACTTGCAACAAGGAGTTGTTGTTGGAGATCAAGATGAGATCAGAGTAATCTGAGGTGATGGATGAGATAATAAGAATCCCAGAAGACAATGGTTACGATGGATAAGCAGTAGGACACTTGGATGGTGAGATATGAGGTCAGGAAGATGGCTAGAGCACAGGGCTCATAACCTATTAAGAACAAAGCTTGAAGGAAGTGTCTAGCCACTTGCTGAGAGCAATCAGGGACTGGAACTAGAGTCCAATGTGAGTAACTTTATTATTAGAGAGTATGACAGGTATACAGTACCTAGAGTCCAATGTGAGTAACTAGAGAATAGGAAGTATTGGACTCTGCAATACTGTCCGAAGTTTTGTAAACAAAGGTAAACAAAGCAGCCACAAAGGCGAAATAATAGAGAACACAATCAATAGTGAATGATAGAAGAATAGATAGAGAAAGGAATGAAAATATATAGGTAGCACAAAGGTGCAGAATCACCAAAACTAACAATCTGATGCATAGGGGTTTGAGGAATAACTAGAACAATGGGCCAATCAATAATACCACAATTTAATAAAAACATGTCACCCAGCCAGCTCATCTTCAACGAGCAGACTCTCACCCAGCCGGGTTGTTTAAGATGGTTATCCTGTATTGTACATGTACTGACCCAGCCCGGTAGTCTAGGATGGGCAGCCTCTCACCCAGCTGGGTTGTTAAGGATGGGCACAATAATATCACGTCTAACATGGCCCAGCTGGTACACTCCGCCAGACTCTGCTGGCCCCATCTATCTAGTAATATCATCAGGTAATAATGCGCCGTCTAAGATGGAACATTATTACTATACTATGTTTCCAGGTAGTGTTGCCAGGTTTAGAAAGCTTCAAACATTGCAAGTAGTTCTTTGTCATGAGTGTCATAGTTGAGCTCTGGAGTGGTAAGGGTAGGGGAGTGGAAAGCCACAGGGTGGATTTCACCATCCGGAGCCAAGATGGAAAAGACAGCAACAATGGTGTAGTCTAAAGTGTTGGTTTCTGCAATCAATTGTGCATCCGGAACCCAGTGCAAGAGGACCAGAGCAATTGTGAAGGTGTTTTTCAACACTTATGAAAAACTTTTGATAGTCATCAGAGAAATTCCAAGGAATATCTTTCCAAGTAAGGCAGGTAAGTGGAACAACAATGCCGGAGTAGTTGTTAATGAAACAACGGTAGAAGTTGGCAAACCCTAGGAAGGACTGGATTAGTGTTGCCGCAGCTGGCTTAGCCAAGCTGCAGCTCAATAAGTCACAGTTTGTCAGCTTTGTGGCTTTAAGTAAGCTGCAACTTCTTTAAATTGAACTGTGGCTATTGATATTAAATGGTTTGGCGGCTTAGTGACTTAACAGTTTGAGATGCAGCTTCCACCTATAATAATCCATGGAAACAATAGACAGATAGAACTTATACAATAGACAACTCCCATATAATTTGCAACACCAATAGTAAGATAATTTCAGATTTATGCCAAAAGAATGGCTTCAGAAGTCTGTAGTAAAAAAGAAAACAAAAAAACATAACTTGTCGTGCTATAAATGAAAACAGAAAAAAGTGAAGTAACATCCTTATGCAATAGCATTTTGAATACCACACCTTCAAATACCTTTTCCCCCAACTTCTGAGTAATATTCTTCATCCAAACTGTTGATTGCTACACAGATGAACTTGGCAAATTGGTAGATGTGATGATGTTAATTCTTTCTGGTCCAATCATATGAATAGTTGTACAGGAAGCCATGATGTGCTGCAAGGTTGCGAAATAGATTACAGATATAAAAATAGTCAGGATCCTGATTATAGGCGAGTGAACGAGTATACAAGAGGAAGTCATGAAATTCTTTGGGAAGACCATGACATAGTGCAGCAGGCGTAGTGTGAAGCTTCTTCTTCTTAATAAGTCTGTACTTTTTCTCCTTGCTGCCCTTGATTCCCAGCCATGGAAGAGATCCATGGAGAAAATAAATTTTAATATAGACAATTGCTTCCAAGTCATCACATTGGGATTGCTGGATGCCCATGTGAGCATTGCATGATAAATAGCAAATAGTGCCAAGTGATTTCTGGCCATCTTTGTAGGGAATATGTTCACCAGTGATTGGGTGTATCTTTTCTGTGCTTAAGCCAAGATCAATCAAATGCAGGATGCCAGCGCTTCCATTGACACCAAGAAGAAAGTTTTCTGGCTTTAGATTACAGTGAACAAGATGATAGGAATGAAGAATCCATGAGATCTGAGTAGATATGAGCTACATTCTTGTAGTAATAAAAAATACTTGCCATTTGATCAATCAATATCAGCACTGTCTTAAGGCTAAATTTACGGCCACATAGATTAAAAACTTGTTCCAGTGAAGCTCCTAATAAATCTATGACCATTTCATTGTCATCTTCATGAGATCCATACCAATATAATTTGGGAAATCCTATGCAACCTCCAAGTTGTTCATATATCTGTGCCTCTCTCCAAAGATGGGTTGATAAGGTATCACCAGCTTCTAGCTTAATGGCAACATCCTCATGATTAAGCATATCAAAGCCACGCCAAACCTGTCCTTTATGATATTGGTATAAATAAAAACAAATCCATAACATATATGAATATTTACCAAAAGATCCTGTGGCAATATGCTCCTCCAAGCAGTATTGATGATTGATGATTATGGACAGATCAAGTTTGTCCTTAGAGGCAGTCATCCTGAGGAAGAAGGGAGCCTATATACACCAAGATATACACAGAAATAAGGCGGAACAAAAGTTGAGGAAGGATTAGTTGGACTCAGAGTTGGAGTTTGAAAGAACAAAAAGGCTTTTACTATATTTAGCTGGCTGGGAAAACATGGTATGCAAAATAGGACCTCAGTAGTGACAAAAGTATGAATTTTTGAATACCTAGACCTACAAGCTGGTAGCGCAAACTTTATCAGACTTTGAAACTGACAGAATATTGAGAAAAAATCAAAAGGAAAAAATAAGTCATAGTACATTTACAGTAAGCCACATATGGTAAATCATAAACACACCAATTCATATTTTCAGAATAGAACATACAAAAGCAGCTACATCTTCTGACTCAGGTAATAACATTTCCTCTGGATTATTCCAAAATGACATTAAGTTAGATCCATCACGGCACGCAGAGAACTTGAGGATTTGTAAAGCTTCTATAATGTCAGCACTGTGGCTATTTCTTCTTGGTGTGGCAGTCAAAGCAGCTGAAGAAAAAACCCGCTCACAAGGGACTGAGGTTCCTTGAATTGGGAGGTAGTCCAATGCCATAGAAAATAATGTGGGGAATCTGTGGGAATGCATCTGATAGATGGATGCAAGAAATTAGTATCAAACAGGTAAAGTATGAATTATTCTTACCTCCCACCACTGAATAATATTGTATTCTTCTCTAGGTAATTCCAGGTAGGCATTATGCTCCTCCTCAATTGATCTTAATTCAGGGGAAATATTAGGTAAGCCCATGTCTAATAATCCATACTCCTCAGTCAAAGAACGAATGATGTCCACAGCTTGATAGTTTGTAGATCCATATAGTTGAGGTGGTTGAAATTGCTGTGTTTGCGGCTGGCCAGGCTGTGTACTAGGAGTAGATATTGTACGGTGATACTTCTGTAACTAAAAAGATTTGTTTCAGTAGAGGTCAGCCTAAATAGGATGAAACTACCCAGGTGCTCAATAGCCTGTATATTTGTTTCAACATAAAATTCTATTACAAAATATTGTACTCACTGGTTGCAATTCTCTAAGCCTCCCTAACATCAAGTAGGTGGAGTCCCACCTTGTCTTTACATCCAATATTAGCTCCAAGGTTGGTAAGGTAACAACCTCATTTTTTCCACTTTTATCATGTTTGATGAAAGTCCTACTTTTATTCCCTGGCTTTATAATTTGCTGCAATCACTCTCAACAGTAAGATGACTTCCTGACAGCATGAACAGATTTTCTTCAAATTGTAAATGGATCCCATGCTGCTGCCTGCTCCCATATCTGTTGGCTGGTTTCAAAGGGAGGAATACCAGGATTCAAGTTATCCAGGTTTTCATTATTATCCACTTCTCCTAGCTTTGAGAAAGATTTGATAATAGCCTGAGGACAAAAATTAATGATATGTGCAAAGCAATGCATACATCCTTCAATAGGATCAAAATTCATAATTGAATACTTGTTGCTTAAAATATCAGCTAATTCTTCCATAGCACAATCATTTGATGTGGCATTGTCCATTGTGATAGCGCCAATCTAGAAATATAATATATTAGAAAAACAAAATAATAGATGAACAATTTTACCTTTGCTTTTACTCCCACATTTTGAAAAATGTCAACTAGTTCCTCTGCAACATGCTTGCCTGTGTAGTGCCCATTTTTTCTATGGAAACCCACTATTTCAGTACAGAGCTCCAAGCGGCCAGAACATTTTGAAAACCAGTGGGCAGTTACACCTAGAAGATGCTGCACCGTTCTGTTCTGCCATAAATCCGCAGTGAAGCTAACTTTCCCTGGTGATTCCTAAATTGTACAAAGTCATAAGATAGAATATAAATATGGAGTTAATAATGTTACCTGAAACTTCTTATGTAGTTGGATCATAAAGTCTTTCCATTCAGAAATAATAATATCCCGCATTTTTGAGTGATGAGGGATGTTAGCATCTGTGATAGTTTTTCCCCCCACAAGTAAAAGGAGTTCCCAAAATGATGGATGGTCAACAATTTTTATACCCTGTTAACATTTTGTGAGTCTCAAAAACAAGCCCTTGCTCATTCATAACAAGACCACCCCCAGAAAAATCACAATAGGTAAAACTAAGCATAAATCTTGATCCTTACTATCTCTATGAGCATTTGTGCAAATATTAATGTTAATGACAAGGGAGAGAAATGGGCTGACAGGAGATCCAGGCTTGCCTAGCAAAGTATCCACTATCTTGACTAGATTAGAGTATTCTTGAGGAAGACAATGCTCTATCTGTAAGAAAATGTATTCAAATCATATACATCCACAGAAAGGAAAGAAAAAAAAACCTTTGATTCAATCCACTCAAACACCTCACCAAAGGCTGCTTGAAGGTTAAAATAAAGCTGTTCATTCTGTTCAGTTTCACTGGATAGGTAAGGCAAAGATTGACTCTGGTTGGCGCCAACAAGTCTATCTGGATGCTCTGCTGGATCATCATGACCCTGTATACACTCTGTTAAGAAAGCACAAACCATATATAACATAGAACAACTTACTGATGTACCATACCTATTCCACCAAGAAAAATAGATGCATTGAAATTGCTGTGCACAATTTCCTCCATTTCTGAACAAGGGTAAGTCATCTATACATGCTTTTGGGTTGCCTGACAGGTTGGTCTTCATATCTTGAGGCATATCCTGGCATACAAAAGCCAATAAAGATCCATTGTCATTTTGAATGTTGATCTCATTAGGTATGGCAGACATTGGTATGCATAGATACGTAGATGCGGTCTTGCAGCCATTTGTGTAAAAATTTGATAGCTGTAATAAATCTGTTAATCAGTAGAGTACCTCTAAAAAAGATAAAAATACCTTAGTACAGAGATCTGCAAAGTTGAGGATTACTGGTGAGTGCTCAAAAATCATCCTCTGGGCATTGGTCCAGTCTATATTTTCTGATTGGATGCTCCTGGCAGGGAATCAAGTATTTGCTGTTGCATGCCGGTCATAGGAGGCCTTGACCTGGACGCAGTGCCCTTGGCGGACGCTGGAATCACCTTGGTCTTGGTGGGTGGCGAGTCCTTGTTGGAAGACATCTTCATGGTGGTGGGTTGCAATAGTGATAGAGATTGGGTCCTCCATACATGGCACAAGGGCTGCCCTCCAATAACCTTGTGATTGTTTTGGAAGCACAAACTTACTGTAACAACCAAGAGTTAGTTACTCTGGCGCACACAGGAGCACACTATAAAGGTGGTGATGAGGGAGTGGTTACCCTTTAAGCTGCAGAGAGTTTGTTGGTATATAACAGGAGGACTCGCTGAGGAGTCTCCTTGATCTATTGGGGTATTTATACTAATACAGAGTGTTTGTAGCTATGTAATGTACAGTTGATAAAAGCAGTGGCTGATGATGTCAGAAGGTGCAGCCTGTGTGATCAGCTCCACTGCGTGAGAGACTTTGTGTCTAAAAGAAGAATAAAGGCAGTGTTGCGCAAAAGAGTGGAGTTAGAATGAAAAAGGAAAGTGCCACATGGCACGGAGTGTGAACTATAGTAAAAGGTTAAGGCGGAGAATGAAAATTAAGGGAAAGGTCCAAAAATTGTGTTATTGTAACACTACCCCCTTTCTAAGGCTCAACTTCCAGGCAAGACCATATACCGGAGGTGGTAGTTAAATTTTCGGGCATAGTTTGAAAAAGGAAATTAAAAAGTTTTGAACCTATGCCTCTAAGCTTCCTAGGAGCTGAGGAATTCATAGAATAAAATTCGCGAACAGTGTTGCGGGAGTTATCTAGATGGGCTTCTGGCTCCCACGTTCTGTCCTCATCGCCACAGCCTTTCCATAGGACTAGGAACTCTAATTTACCACGCTTCAAGCGTGCATCATCCACCACCTGTTTGGCTTTGAACTCTTCTTCACCTTCCTGGGTGACTACAACCGGTCCGGGCCGGTCTACACACTGTCCTGGCAGCGGCCCTTTGTAGGGTTTCACACGGCTAATATTGACCGTGGGTACTACCCTCATTCATTTTGGGAGTTCCAACTCCACTGCATTGGGTTTGACTTCCTTAATCCGGTATGGGCCAATCCACTTTTTGGTCAGTTTTCTAGACTGCCGAGCCACCTGGCCCAATCTGTCTGCCTGTTATTAATAAATATCCAGAAATATTGTTTCAACTCCTGGTTGAGTCTCTCTGTTTGTCCATCAGTCTGCGGATGGAACACCGTTGATAATTTAGGTTTGATGCCCAGCATCCGGCATAATTCTTTTGTAAATTTGCTAGCAAATTGAGGTCCTCTATCGGAAATAACTGTTTCTGGTAATCCATGGATGGACCATACAAAGTCTTTAAATAAATCTGCCAGACCAGCGATGGTAATGGTTTTGTTGGTGGGAATGAATACTACTTCCTTGGAGAAGTGATCTACTACCACTATTACTGAATCATACCCATTTGACTCGGGCAGATCTGTTGTGAAATCAACCTATATATCCTGCCAGGGACCAGCTGGTATCAGATTTGGCATAAGTTTACCAGCCGGCAGTTGATGAGAGTTCTTTGCCATGGCACATCTCAGACAGGATTTTATGTATTCCTGTGCATCTTTAACCATGCCAGGCCACATATAGTTTCTGGAGATCAACTCCATTGTTTGTTGCCACCCAGGGTACCCAGCCACTGGAGTGTCGTGATGTCTGTCTATTGTCTTGATTCTTGCGGGCTCAGGCACATAGATTTTGTCTTTAAAATGGAAGAGCCCGTCTTCCCATAAATAGTTTTCATTGCCATCAAGGCACACCTTCTCTTCTGAGGAGATGTCTTTCTTGAAGACTTCCAGAAGATCAGAATCCTGCCCAATTCTAACATTGGCAACCCTTGATTGGTCAATCAGGGTAACACCTTTGTTGTCATCTTCTATGCCGTTGGCATGATCCTCTCTTCTGGACAAAGTGTCTGCTTTCCCCATTGAAGTTCCAGGCTTATGAATTAATTTATAATTAAACCTTGACAAGTATACCGTGTAGCGAGCCTGTCTCTGGTTCAGGTCTTGGGCCATCATAAAGTACTCCAGATTCTTATGATTGGTCCAAATTTCAAATTGGTGTCTAGCACCTTCTAAGTAGTGCCGCCAGTGCTCTAAGGCTCTAATGATGGCTACAAGGCCTCCAAAGATCATCAGGGCATTTAATTGATAGAACAGCCCCATTAGCAAAATCAGAAGAGTCAGTTTCTAGCCGGAACTCTTTGTCTAATTCTGGAAATGCTAATATGGGCGCTGTTGTAAATGGCTGTTTAAGCTTATCAAAAGCTTTTTGTTCTTTGGCGCCCCAATGCCAAGAAATATCCTTTTTAGTGAGATCGTTCAACGGTCTCGTGATTTTTGCGAAGTTTTTGATAAACCTTCGGTAGAAATTTCCTAAGCCAAGGAAGGCCCTAACTCCTTTGACACGAGTAAGCTCTGGCCAGTCCAATATGGCTTGAACTTTCTCAGGATCCATCCTGATTCCATTCTGGCCTATGATCATACCGAGGAAGTCTACTTCCTTCACTTTAAAATTACATTTTTCGGGTTTGACGAATAGGTCCCGTTCCTGTAACCATCAAAGGACTTCTTGCACGATCCTGTCATGCTTAGCCTCTTTGTCCAACTTCGTAAATATCAACAAATTGTCAATGTAAATGACAACACAGTCTTCCATATCCACAAAGATCTTGTTCATCATGCTCTGGAAGGTTGCCAGTGAGTTGGTCCACCCAAAGAACATAACAAGGGGCTCAAAGGATCCTCGGTGGCACGTGAACATGGCCTTCCAAGCATCTTCTTCTTTGATCTGTACATTATTGTACCCCCATCTGAGATCCATCTTTGTTAAGATTTTGGCGCCAGCCCATTTGTCTACTAGCTGACTGATCAAAGGCAGCGGATACGCATTTTTAACCGTGTGCTCATTCACGTAATAATAATCCATAATCACGCGCTTCTTACCATCCTTTTTAGGGATGAAGAACGCCGGGGACGTTATAGGGCTTTTGGAAAGTCTGATATAACCCTTCCTAAGCTGTTCATCTATGAAACTTGAGACATCATCTCTTTCTGGAGCAGAGAGGGGAATCATGTGTCCTTTTCTTGGTTTGAAAGTGTCCTTCAAATCTATTGCATGGTCCCAAGGCTTAGCCTCTGGGAAGCACTCTGACTTATGTTTAGAAAAGACTTTCCAGAAGTCATGGTACTCGGGAGGTACCAGCCTCTTAATCTCTTCCTCGGGTTTTATCTCATCATTGTCATTGTCAATCTTTTCTAAAGATCTAAGCTTGGCATAAATGTGACCAGCATGTATTCTTTTATCAAGCTCAGTTTGACGGACATAATTCGGCTTACCCAAGTCATTACACTCCTGAGGACAATGTGACAATGTGACAACCCCTATCTGCCAGTCAATCTCAGGATTGTGTTTAAATAGCCAGGTCCAGCCCAAGATTAAATTAATCTTCCCTAGTTGAGTAGCTTCAGTGGTGACTCATTCTCTGTGTTCTTGGTACTCAACAACAACAGAACATTTGTGCGTGATGCAGCCACCTGCGTTAAGTGTACTGTCAATGTTATAGATGGGAATAGACACATCTAACTTTACAAGGGGGAGTCCGATTTGCTCCGCCCAGACCTGATTTATGAAGATACTGTTAGCGCCTGAATCAAGCAGTGCGCTGGTTGGGTATACTATGCCCCGGGCAAGGTTTTCCACACCAAAGTCTAAACAGATCTATTTTTGGAATAAATATGTGTGCATCAAAACACATCTTGGGATTTCTGTGAGAAGTGGCCCCGAAGAAGAAGAAGAATTATCAAAATAAACATGTTTTTCTATTTTATTTCTACCAGAATCAAGCACCCTAGTGTCTGTCTTGCTGGGGCCACACTCCAAAGGAGACGCTGGTGCAGCGGTAGTATTATAAATATTGCAGTCACAATGCTTCATACAGGTACAGGTTTCAGATAACAAATTTAGAAATCGATTTACAAATTGGGGAGCCATCCCCTTCTTTCCATTATTGCTCGTGCAACACCCCGGAGCAGGGGCAGTTGGTGCGCCTGGCACCCTTGATTATTTTTTTGTTGGGCAGCCTGCGCCCCATTTCTGCAATCTCGGGACATGTGTCCCTCTTGGCCGCAATTGTAGCAGTTCCCTTTGAATCTGCACATCTGTCCGCCCTGGACCGCACCAATATCCATAGGGGCTCCCTGCCCTGGTTGCAGCCCAAACAGCTTAAACCCGTCAGAGTGATTATGGTGGTTTGATGACCCAGGGCACCTCTGGGATACATTGTTTTTGGTGGTGGACCCACCACCAAATTGCATATCGTAGAGCTCTATGGCCCTACCATTTTTTTGAACCTCCTCAGCAGCTGCTGCAAGGTTCTCGCTCCGCATATCTTGCATGTAGAGCTGTCGGGCAATGGCCGGTGATACATTGCGCTCCAACAACTCCACTGCATGTTCATTCCCTAGACCCCCTTGGATGGAGAGGGCCAGGAACCAGGTAACAAAGTCATCCGTCCTCATGTTTCCTTGTTTGAAGGTACGGATTTGCTGATGCGCCCAGTCACGCTCAGCTTGGGGTTTGAAGTATTTTTCGATCTCGACTTTGAGATCATCCCAGGTAGGCCACACTCCCGTTGTGTAGCACTCCTGCATTCTTACTTGGGCATATTGACCCGCCACAGGTTCTTTCAGTCTTGACAGCACAGCCATCGCTATTTCAAACTCATCAGCGAACGTGTCCCAGTTTACTTTGATCCACCATTTGGCAAATTGCGCCCTATCTCCTTCAAAAGCGCTGGGGTCAGCGACGATCTCGACTTTCTTGTTGAACTTTTGCGCAACCGTAGATTCCGCTGCTGGGGCGGCTTGAATCTCGGCGAGCTGATTCGTTAACGCCTGAATCTGTGCACACATGTTGTGCAGCAGACTGTTCATATCCGGTTGTGACGACATGTCGACTTGTTCTCTTTGGTAATGTAAAAAAAAGGTAACTGAGGGTCCCCGCTTGCTATCTGTGGATCAACCTCTTCCCAGCTGAGTATCGGGTCTCAATCTCCAACTACTCACACTATAGTATTTGAAAAAGTATATAAAAAGTATTCGTAATAAACCCTGGTCCGAATGGTTGTCAGGGGGTGGTCCGCTTGTTAAGCTGCCAACCCTTCTCCAGACTGGTGGAGGCAAGTGCCCGGCCTGGGCAGAGGTATTTGAAGAAGAAGTTTTGTATTTCTAAATTTAATCAACAATAGTGTGCACACTATTGTTGATCTATAGTACTCCCCTTCACGCTGGGGTCCGCATATTAAAGGTATTGTTTCTTCTCCCAAAGCACTACAAGGCCATTGCGAAGAGTGCACCTATCTGCTATGCGGGATATTCCCAAACAATAACCAAATCTCCTTCACCCTGGAGTCCGGGTGCCCAGTGGGACTTTTTGCACAACATGTGAGAAAGTAGAAGAGCAAGTCCTAATGTAACAACCAAGGGTTAGTTACTCTGGCGCACAAAAGAACACACTATAAAGGTAGTGAATGGGGAGTGGTTACCCCTTAGGCTGCAGAGAGTTTGTTGGTATACAACAGGAGGACTCACTGAGGAGTCTCCTTGATCTATCGGGGTATTTATACTAATACAGAGTGTTTGTAGCTATGTACTGTACAGTTGATAAAAGCAGTGGCTGATGATGTCAGAGGGCGCAGCCTGTGTGATCAGCTCCACTGCATGAGAGACTTTGTGTCTAAAAGAAGAATAAAGGCAGTGTCGCGCGAGAAAGTGGAGTTAGAACAAAAAAAGAAAGTGCCACATGGCACAAAGTGTGAATTATAGTAAAAGGTTAAGGTGGAGAATGAAAATTAAAAGAAAGGTCCGAAAATTGTGTTTTCGTAACAGTAGCAATGGAAAAGGTTATGCTCTCACGCGTACATTTTATCGCATGCATCAATCATTATTTCCGCAGCCATGTGTCAGTCAGAGCAGAGATGGCCAAGCTTTTCAGTGTGTTCATGTTGAGTGAAAAATTTAGTGGCAATGACAACATGCTTTATAGTCCTCCCCCCAAACATATTTTACACCAGGAGATGGTGGATATTGGGGAAAATATGAGGAACAGCATTGAGCCCGAGTCTGATAAGGTGGGAGTGTCTGTGGAGGTTATCAATGCTGGAAGAGAGAGATACCAACTGCAGCTCCAAGATGTGAAGAAACCATCTCTCTTGTCTTTGCCTGTCGGCCATCATGATCCCCCAGGTCCACTCTTGTCTGGGCCCCGCAAGCCTTCTGTTACGCACGAAGTGCTTAACAAAGTCTGAGGGTTCGTCGAGGTTTGTAAAGAGACTTATCCGAAGACAAGTTCGAGAACATAGTTCTGAGTGGAGGTTTTCCAACGGGAGTTGGTCTTCTTCTGAATAGAAGTCTGATCTTAGGAGTCTAGCTTTGTAAGCGTAAACTGCGTAGAATTGTATTAGAAAATACTACTGCTGTTACATGGTATTTATAATGGAAAGGAATCGGTGATAGGAGTTAGGTCCTATCTAGGGCAGGTCCATCTGTTGAGGACTAAGTACTATAATAGGTACTGTGAATGTGAGAGGAACGGAAGTGTACGTGAAGGAAATGAGTCATTGGTCTGATGGTATAACTGATGAGTAAAAAGAAATGAGTAGTCCTTAAATGTCCAATAGAGATTGTAACATTACCCCCTTACTTGCTCCGAGTTTCACTGAAATTCGGTACCTTCGCCGTCCATATTGTAACTGTTGTCGTAGCTGACATCTCCATGTAATCCTTCCATCAGAATCCTATCCTCGTCTTCCCTGCGGATGGGACACCAATTGAAACTATGTCCCAGTGCACGACGGTCACAGTTGGGGCAATAGTAGGCTTCGCAATAGTATGTGCAATGATTGCTCCAACCGCAGTTTTGGCAGTATGGAGCGTTGTTACGAACACCTTCATGGTATCTTCGTCGGGTGTTGGATGAGGTGTCGGATTGGGGAGTGGTTGGATCGTCATCTCCCAGGTCGTACGTTCCTGCATACAACTGATCAATCATGGCTGCGTCGTCATCTACGTTGATTGGGTTAGAGGGAGAGCCTGTCTCAGGCCTGTGCATTGCGCCAGGCGGACTGTCTTTCTGTCCCTTCGACATACGAGACTGCCGTTTTGATGGAGTTCTGGCGGCGGGGATCCGGAGTATCACCTCTTTCCGGCCGCGTCGGGCTCCTTGTCGGTTTGTCAGGCGACGGGTTTGGGCGTTTGGCACTGGTCGAGGTGGAGATGATGGGGGAGACGGTGGTTTTGGGTTCGACCCAATGGAACGGGGACTGGATTGGCTCAACTCTTGTGAGATCGGGCTGGTTGGGACGGTGGGAATATATTTTTCCTCCGATGGGATGGGCGTAGGTCAACGGGTGATGATGTGGTAAGTGTGCTCCGGGGTAACACTGGTCTGGTCTGGGTGCGACAGGGACCGGAGGGACAAACCGGGTGGAGGAGTACTCGTACAACCGTCTCGCTCTATCCGCGTGCGAGCTTTGTTTAGCAATGTCCTCCTGCCTGATTCCAAATATTCCTTTGCTGAGTCCATCTGCCCATTCGAGGAGCTCATCCTCAAGTGTTGTTCCAAAGATTCCAAAACTAACTTTTCCATCCAGAGTGCCCGACAGATACTCAAGTCCTGACTGTTGAGCCGCGAATGCTCGCTTTCCAATGAATGTATTGAGTCTATGGCTTTCAGGAGTTCATCAGCTATGAGGTCTATGGCAAGGAAGGTATGCATGGAAGAAAGAGTGTAATACGCATGGGGGCAGCGTTTTTCGGTCTCATAAAAGAGATAGGTATAGGCGTCTTTTGCTGACATTAATTCTATGGCGTCAGTGACGTCGGCTTGGTTGTGTCGTTGCCCACGGGCAAAAGACACTTGTTCGTCGGCTAGCAAGTTGGCGTCGCCGGGTATTGAGTAGGTGGTGATAGGGAAGCCGGTGGAGTTAGAAGTGGACATGTTTTGTGTTGAGAGACAGAGGGTTGTTGGTAGTGGGGTGATTGTCTCTTCAACGCAGCTTGTGGTCCTTCTTATAGGCTTCCAGTATCTCCGCAGCATTGGTTAAGTGTTCTTCCGGTTCCCATGAGTTTTCGGAATGAGGGTAATGGCGCCATTTAATCAGGTAGCGGCGCCCGCGTTTCCAGGGTTTGTGTCTAAGAATACTTTCTACTTCGTATTCCTCTTCTTCATTGACCAGGTCAGGTGGTGGTCGGATAAAGTTCGGGCCGTGGGTGTTGGTTTCCGTATACGGCGTGAGAAGGGATGCGTGGAAAACATTGTGTATCCTCCAATGGGGAGGCAGGGATAGTCGGTAGTTCACCGGGGAAATCTTTTTTTGGATGCGGAAAGGTCCGATGCGTTTCATATTGAACTTCTTGTATTCGGTGGCTTTTTCTTGCAGGTTGGTGTTCTCTAACCACACCTTTTGTCCTTCGGAGAATCGCGTGAACTTTCCGTTGTTTTGTTTCATCATCTTGCTTCTCACGAGTTCGTGTGCTTTTAGGGCGTTTTCCCTTGCCCTAAGCAGTTCGGATAATCGTTTTTCCACTGATGGGATATTTGTGGATCCGTGTTTAGTCGGGATTCCTCGGGCTTCATATCCCATGAGGAGGTAGAATGGTGATTGGTTGTTTGTGGAGTGTGGTCTTTGGCTGTGACAGAATTCGGCAGTAGTAAGGTATTTTGCCCAGCTGTGTGGTTGGTTCTGGCAAAATATGCAGAGGTAGATCTCCAGTTCTTGATTGGATCGTTCTGTTTGTCCATCCGTCTGGGGATGATATGCAGAGGAGAGTGCGGTTTCAATGTTCAGGAGTTTGTGGAGTTCTTTGGATACTTCAGAGGCAAACTGTGGTCCCCTGTTGGATATGAGTTTATCATGCAATCCGAATTGTTTGAAGATGGAATCGTGAAAGATTTGTGTGGTTTCAAGTGCGTTGATGGTTTTATGACAAGGTGAGAGGATTACCCCCTTACTAAGTCCTTGATCTACCACGACCATTATACTGTCGTATCCTGAAGATTCTGGTAAATCAGTTATGAAGTCTACGGATAGGTACTTCATTGGTTCTGCGGTTTTTGGGGTCTGGTTTGGGATTAATGGTACGGTGGTGGGATGCATGTTTACTTTTGCTTGTTGACAAGTTGCGCATCCTTTCACGTATTCTTCCACTTGTTTCATCATGCCTGGCCACCAATAGGCCTTTTTGATCAACTGGTAGGTTTTGAGCCTTCCTGGGTGTCCTGCGGATAGGGAATCGTGGTGATCTTTGATGATTGTCTTTTGTTCTTCTACTTCGTCAATCAGTAATTTATTCTGATAAAAGAACTGTCCTTCTTCTTTTCTCCAATCGTCTTTCTTCGTTCTTCCTGGATAATTATCGTTTGTGAGCATGGCTTGCTCAATTGTGTTTTTAATTGTTCGTGTGTGATACAGGAACACTGAGGCGGGTATCATTGGTGTGTCATCGTCGTCTCCTTCTGTTTCGATGTATAAATCAGGTCTTCTTGAGAGTGCGTCAGGTACCACCATGTGGGTTCCTTGTACGTGCTCCAAGGTGTAATTGTATTGTGACAGTTCCAGCTGCCATCTTCTTTGTCGCGGTGTCAGTTTCCTGGCTTCTTGCCAGTACGTCAGGTTCTTGTGATCTGTCAGGATTTGGATTGTGTGGGGGCTTCCCAAAAGTAAGTGTTTCCACTCTTTTAAAGCTCTCATTACCGCTAATAACTCTTTGTCGTAGATCTGGTAGTTCTTTTCAGCGGGGGATAGTGTTTTGGAGAAAAATGCACATGGGTGCCATTGTCCTTGGTCATCGGGTTGCATTAATACAGCTCCTGTGGTGTGTTTGCTGGTGTCTGCAGCAATCCTTGACGGTTTCGAGGAGTCGGGAATTTGTGTTACGGGGGATTTGAGGAATTTTTGTTTCATCAATTTGAAAGTGTCGTCTTCAGTTTGGGTCCAGTTCCACTTCCTATCCTTTTCTAGTAAGGCATTCAAGGGTCTGGCAAGGTCAGAGTAATGACCGATAAACTTCCTGTAGAAGTTTCCATAATATAAGAACTTCCTTACACTTTTGGTGTCTTTTGGGATTGGCCAATCGCGGATCCCAGCGAGTTTGGCTGGATCCATCGATACCTGATTGTGGGAAACAATCATTCCTAAGTATTCAATGGTTTCCACTTTGAAGGTGCATTTTTCTAGTTTTAGGAATAGGTCGTTATCGCGTAGTCTTTTTAGAACCTGTCTTGTTCGGATTCGGAGTCTTTTGATGTTGGTGTCAAAGATGAGGATGTCATCCATGTATATGATCATCCAACCTTCATCGATGTAGTCTTTGAATTTGTTGTTCATCAGCCTTTGGAATGTTGCCGGTGAATTGCACATGCCAAAGAACATGACCGTTGGTTCGAACACTCCCTTGCTGGTTTTAAACGCAGCTTTCCATTTGTCTCCTTCTTTTATCCTTACGTTGTTGTATCCCCAACGTAGATCTAGTTCCGTAAAGATGGTGGCTCCTTTCAATTTTTCGATGAGGTCGGGTATCAGGGGTAGTGGATAGGGGTCTTTCACGGTATATGCATTCAGTTTTCTGTAATCTTGGCACGGTCGGAGTGATCCATCCTTCTTGCCGATGAAGAAGAAAGGGGACACCTGTGGCGACTTGCTTGGCCTGATGTATCCCTTTCTGTAGTTTTCCGTTAAGAACTCTGTTAATGCTTCGTTTTCTTTTGGTGCCAATGGGTATAACTTGCAATCTGTTGGTACAAATTCTGGTTTCATGTTGATTGCATGATCATATTCCCGTCGCTTGGGGAGTCTTTCCGACTTCTTTTTGTCAAAGACGTCCGAATACCCTTCATATTCATTTGGGAGGTTATGCTCCTTCTTTTCTCCGTGTATTTGCGCATGTTCCATTGCCGAGTTGACCTTTAATCGAATTGTGGTTTGAGGATAGGGCGTTTGGTCAGATACGTATCTATGAATGGTTTCATACACGTCTTCGTTTACTGCGGTTGTCCTGATTTTTGTTTCCGTGGTTGTTTGGTTCATCCTGATGGAGTGTTTGTCCAAGTTTGGTAATTCCTTGTCTTTCCAGTTAATAACGGGATTGACTTTTCGTAACCAGGGAAACCCCAGTAATACGTCTTCTCCGTCTAGTCCAGTCAATAGGAACTTTGTGAACCTGTTTTGTCCTCCTGCATCTATCCTCTGATAGGTGCAATGCATAATTTTTCCGTTTTTGTTCGTGGTTCCATCAACATTTTTACATGTTATAGGAGTTGGGAGTTTTTGGAGGGGGAGTCGGTGTCTGGTGGCGAATTTGGTGTCCATGAAGTCGTCTGTAGCTCCTGAATCTATCAGGGCTTTGGTTTCGATGGTTTTCTGTTTCAACGAGCAATCAATTTGTAAAGAGTTGGCATTGATTGTTGCTATTGTTACAGTTGCCATTTTTGACGGTACTAACATCGGGGTAGTCCGTCGTTTTAAAAACCCTCGTCTTCTAATTCTTTCATCGCCTCTGTTCTTTGATCTTCTCCTAACTCCCTCCACATCCTCATGATGTTTTGGACCCTGTCTTCTTCTACCATTGTTTTGGTGTCATCTTCCGTTTCAGTTTGACGTACCTTTCTTTCGGGAGTTTTTCCTTTGTTCCTACAATTCCTTCCTATGTGTCCTTTCTTGTTACATATGAAGCATCTTCCCTCTTTCCTCCTTGATTCTTCTTTGTCTTTGGTTAATCTTCTGATGCTAGTGGATGGTCCATTTTTGCGATTTCTGTTGTTCTGTCTTTCTTTGTTTCTGGCGCCCCATGCTCCTTCCGAGACAGCGTTGGCACTGATCCAGTTAGCGTCTAGGTTCGCTACTGTGCTCATCCAGTCTTCGATGGTGAGTAGTTCCTTTCCGGTGAGTGCCCCACAAAGGAGGGGTGGCCGGATAGCCTTTTGATAAACCATGATCATGGCTTCATTGTTGATGCCACTTTTCCCAGCATCTAGCATGAACCTTGAGTTAAACGCTACTGCATTTTCTCCTTGTTCCATCTTCATTTTCATCAAGGTGGCCGAGGCCGTTCCTTTGACGTTTGCCGTTCTGAAACTGGCTGTGAAGGTTTTCATGAAGTCTGCCCATGTGGGGTAGGCATTCTTCTCTTTGTATTTGGTCATCTTGGCTTCGCTCCATGAGGCGGCGTTGCCGTCCTTCATGTAGCTGAGGGCCACATATACCTTTTTCTTGTCGGAGTTGTAGATGGTGTCGTTGATATCAAAGTGTAGATCGGTGGACAATATCCACCTTTGGGCTTTATCTGGGGTTCCATCGAAGTCATCAATTTTCCCAATCATTGTGGGTTTGGGGGGTGCAGCGTTAGATATGGTGTGTGGTGGTGGGATGTGGGATGGAGCAGGTGCGGCGGGGAGTATTTGTGGAGTGGGAGGTGGTATCGGGTCGCCGCCTGTTGCAAACTCTTCAAAGTCATTCTCGTCGTAGAGGTTTTCTACGGTTACTGGGGGATCATGTTGTGTTGTGGGCAGTAGCTGTGGGTGGCTTCCTGCGTAGTACTGTAGCCAACATGTTCTGGCTTCATAGAAAGCGTCTGCTTGTTCTCTGGTGTGGAGTCGGGTTACGTCTGGTTGGGGAAAGGGAGATGGTGCTGCTATCCTTTCTTGTCGGGATGACGTCGGTGGGGTTGCTGTTTGTGGGTTGTCTGAGCTTCCTCTTGCTCTCTGGGATCTGGTTGTTGGTCGTTGCAACGTCTTGTCGACTTTTTCTTCCCAAACCTAAATAGGTGGGACTTCTGGTTAGAATACAATTCTTTTGTTACGCACAAAGTGCTTAACAAAGTCTGAGGGTTTGTTGAGGTTTGTAAAGAGACTTATCCGAAGACAAGTTTGAGAACATAGTTCTGAGTGGAGGTTTTCCAACGGGAGTTGGTCTTCTTCTGAATAGAAGTCTGATCTTAGGAGTCTAGCTTTGTAAGCGTAAACTGCGTAGAATCGTATTAGAGAATACTACTGCTGTTACATGGTATTTATAATGGAAAGGAATAGGTGATAGGAGTTAGGTCCTATCTAGGGCAGGTCCATTTGTTGAGGACTAAGTACTATAATAGGTACTGTGAATGCGAGAGGAACGGAAGTGTACGTGAAGGAAATGAGTCATCGGTCTGATGGTATAACCGATGAGTAAAAAGAAATGAGTAGTCCTTAAATATCCAATAGAGATTGTAACACCTTCAAGTGGAAGTAAACACACTTCAGATGGAAATAAAGGGGAGGAGCCTGTCAGCAAGCACCTGAGATCAACACGCACCCATAGCAGTCGGAAAAAGTAAAAGGAGGTACTTTTTTTGTCTTTTATTTTACAATTATGAGCAAATCCTGAACTGTGCCTATAGAATGTATTGCTATCAGTCACAGTGTAGTCTGTAGCTTAACATGTAATCTTTAGGTTCAATGATATGTATTCAGATTGTTGTATTTTTGCCTCACTGACCTTTGCCGTCATTGTGCTTGTCACGTAAATGCCCATCCATCTGATCCAGTAGGTGCCTCCCTCTCTATGTCTACGGAGGAGGATCCTACAATCTGTTCTGTTTGTCACAAGAAGCTTAAAACTCCCTAGGGCCTGATATCCTATCTGTTGTCAGCAAGAAGCTGCAAGTGGTATAACAAAGGGAAGCTATAAAGTTTGACAATTCCAGGAGAACTTTATAAGGGCAATGATATGGAGATAAGGGAAGTACCTGATATGTTAGCTGATGAACTTAGACTTATGGATGAAGACCCAGAAGATGTGGTGGATGACTACTATGATTGTCTCTATGACCTTATTCCCACAGAATCTGAGAAGAATATGGCTGGACCCTCAAAGCTTCCTGATGAAAATGATGAGGAGTGTATTGAGGTACCACACCCTCCTGCAGGCAAGGTGATTAGGATGGATAAAACAGTATATGAAAGATGGAGGAGAGAATTTGGAGCTGAGGATATGGATGGGGATATGGATATGGATTCAGATATGTCAGATGGATCAGGGAACATTTTTGCACCCTTTGCGTCAGAGCTAGACTGGAGGGTTGCTTGCTGGGCTATACAGGATGGAATAGGCCATATATCATTTGATACATTAATGACAATACCAGGGGTACGTCACCTCTTCTCTCTTTCAAGCACATATACTGATTTATCTATTTCAACCAAGGTGACGGATAAATTAGGTCTATCCTACCATAACATATATGGGCTCCATAAGCTGGTTGATTGTGTTCCAGAATATGCTACTTGGAAAACTAGAGAATTGTGGTTCAGGAATAGTCCTCAGCATAAGCATATGGTTTATCATCGTGATTTTATTGAAGCTATCAAGTCCTTGCTAGGAAATCCAGCTCATGCCAAGGTCATTGTCTACAGGCCCAAGCGCATCTTCACCAATGCTTCAAAATCTCACAGGATTTACAATGAGATGTGGGCCAGAGATTGGTGGAACACAGCACAGGCAGGTGGCATGAATCTAAATGTGTCACCGCTGCACATGATTGTGGGAATGAAGCCCCATCTTGGACACTTATCACATGATCATTTAGAAGTTTCTAGAAAAATGACATCATCAGCTGAGTAATATTCAAACTCAGCTTATCTATGATGCAGAATACTATAGTGAATCACCCTCATCTAACACAAGCAAAACTGGAGAACCTTTGCTGATGAATAATGATGTTACCTTTTGCATCTTGTGCTTAATCAATCAAACAAATCGACAACAATCCTAATTAAATTGTTGTTTAATGGCCTGAAGAGACTAACATTGAAATAGAAGAGTTCAACATCCGCTTGGACCCCCATCACCATTCAACCTAGTCTCCCACCAACACTACTTGCCCCTGCCTGCCCCCCTCCGAGCCAGGGTCTTGTAATAAGCGGGAGACTTGGGATGGGTTGAGCATGCCTGGCTTGGAACCGCTAAGAGTTTGCAGACCTACATTGTGGGGTTCTGCAGGCATAATAATCGCAATTATAATGTAAAACACCACAGATGACTTATATTTGATAGCCAGCACTTTTTGAAAAGCTAAGGAGGGGGTTGATAGCAAGTGTCATGTTAAAACACCACAAATGCTGAAACCACAGATAGTTTATTGTACTAGTAACTACAATAATGCAAGCCAATTCTTCCAAAAAACAATAATGCTTGTGCAATTGCAAAGAACACTGCAAAGGAGCTAGACTTGTCCCTGAATGAACATGATATTGACATGCACCTTATTGCAGAAACCCCAACATTCCCATTGATCTGCAAGATGAAGAACATCAGCTAAGACAAAATATACCAGAACAACTCTCAAGTTCCTTGAACAGCTCCAAAATCCAACCCAAGAACAACTCAATATTGATGACCCCCATGTACGAGCATCAATCAACTTATTTCTTTCTATCATCAACTTGTCAGAAAATGTCTACAACAAATTTTGAGATGTCTATCATTGACTACACCCAGAATATGCTGAAAAAATCCTCTCCTTTTATCAGGTCAAAAGGCTAGTAGCTGAGCTCAGCGGCATACAATCCCTTGTACATGATATGTGCATCTTGCCATGCCCCACATTTACAGGTCCTTTTTCTCAGCTTGACTCATGTCCTCTATGCAACAAACCCCACTATAACCAGTTTCATCTAGCACAAAGTAATGGTCAAAAGAAAATTCCATGACAAACCTTTCACATAATCCCCATTGGCCCGCAGTTACAGGTGTTACGGCAAGACCCTAAAGGAGCTAAAAACATGATGTATTGTCATAGGGAAACCACCAGGATTTTTGAAGAGCTCAAGACAACACAATCAGTACAAACATTCAACAATATATAATCTGGCAAATTCTACCTTGACAAAGTCAAAAATGACCATATTAAACCAAAGGACCCTGTCCTCATGCTATCAATTGATGGCACTCAATTGTATCTACAAGGCTTTGGATTGCTTAATGTACATCTGGGTGACATTCAATCTCTCACCAGACAAACGATACAAGAGAAAACACATCTTTCCAGGCGGGTTTATCCCTGGTCCTAACAAGCCCAAGAATCTCAGGTTATTCCTGTACCCGGGCTAACATCATGCCTCGGAAATTCAAAAGGAGGGTTTCCAAGCATGGGACGCACATAAAAAATTGCTATTCACCAACAATCCATACATTTTTGTGAGCTCAGCAGATGGTCCTGCCATGATCTACATTATGAGTCTTGTAGGCTATCATGGCAAATACGGCTGCTGCATCTTTTGTGGCCTTGTAGGATGACATAAATCAAATATGTCTCACTACTATCCAGCTCTTTTGAAGCCAAACAACTATGACAATGAGAGTTGCTCTCATAAAAACATTATCATTTGTGCACTCCCCACTGCATCTTCAAAATGATACCACAAAAATCTAAGTAAGGTTGTTCAGTCTCCAAACAAAAGTCAATACAAGAACTATTAAGAACAAAGCTTGAAGGAAGTGTCTAGCCACTTGCTGAGAGCAATCAGGGACTGGAACTAGAGTCCAATGTGAGTAACTTTATTATTAGAGAGTATGACAGGTATACAGTACCTAGAGTCCAATGTGAGTAACTAGAGAATAGGAAGTATTGGACTCTGCAGTACTGTCCGAAGTTTTGTAAACAAAGGTAAACAAAGCAGCCACAAAGGCGAAATAATAGAGAACACAATCAATAGTGAATGATAGAAGAATAGATAGAGAAAGGAATGAAAATATATAGGTAGCACAAAGGTGCAGAATCACCAAAACTAACAAGAACAACTGTTTGGAAACCTGTATCTCAAAACCCAGTATACTATTGGGCTTACAACCATCCCACATTCTCCCCATCCTATTCTGTTTTGGCTCTGACATTATGCATCTCATCTCGATCAACATCCTGGACCTACTTATTCCACTCTGGCGTGGGACATTTGAGTGCAATAAAGACAATGACAAATTGAACTGGGACTGGGCCATTCTAACAGGAGATATCTGAAATGTCAGTCCAACGTGGTCAAGCTGTCGCAAATGCAACTATGCACCTTCCTGGATCTTTCAACAGGTCTCCTCAAAATCCTGCAGAGAAGATAAACACAGGCTACAAAGCCTGGGAGTATCTTCTCTACGTCTTTGGTCTAGGCCCTGCACTCTTTTATGGAGTCTTTGCAGACAAATACTGGAAGAATTATTGCAAGCTTGTTCGTGCAGCCCGCATAATTTGTTACAATTAACATACCAGCAACTACTTACGCTTCACTTTTTTGTACTTTTACTTTTCATTTTCCATGTCACATGACCAGTCATGTGACACATCACCTGACCGGTGTCTAGGCTCACCATGTGACTGGTCACATGCTAAACATTGGACTTTAAACTTTATTTACAACTGTACAGTACCTGATGTATTTTAGTATATATACAGGAGCAATACATGGGGAAGGACTCAGCGAGTCCTCCTGTTGTCTAGCACAACAAACTTGTTGAAACCTGAGGGGTGATCCCTCCTTTCTCTCTTCTTCTCTTGCTTGTCTGAGTTGTGCGCCAGAGTAAGAAACACTTGGTCATTACAGTCTTGTCCTTTTTTACTTTGACAACGAGAGTCTAATATAGTTGAAAAAAATGAGTAAAAAACAAGTAAATTGAAACATACCAACTCTCCTGGCTCTGTAGGACTAAATTTGAGTGAATATGTGTCCCAGTCTGATGAAATACCAGTAACATTGAGAACCAGAATATTCTTGCGCAACAAAAAGTGATCAGTGTCTATAGAGATTGCTTGTGATAAGATAAAATGATAGAGTTGGTGTTGGCAATCAGAGGCTCAGAGTTCAAACTTACTGGCAGAGAATGGATATAAGAAGTAATATTTTTTTTGAGTTACCTATCACTATACCATATTTTATCATGAGACTGACAATCCCGGAAAACCAGAATAATAGTGATATGACAAGTTTGGCTATGATAGAAAGTTCATTGAAGTCAGCTATGGTCAGTTTGAGTGAAATTAAATACCATATACTCATTTTTTCATTGGTAAACAATGCAGCAACTGTTGACAATGTGTTCATTATCACCAGAGCTATCACCAAATATAGATAGGTCCTATAATGGGATTAGTTACAATGCTGTAATGAGTCAAATCAAAGAGCTCAAGATGATGATCTTAGAGTATTTTACCACAAATATTTATGTTTTTGATTTTACTGATAGTGGCTGTATTGATTGGTTCATTTATAAGAAAACATCTTCACCTGTGACTCCCATGTAACACCTCTAATTAGAAGTGATATCACCTGCGTGACACATTTCTAATTAGAGGTGTTAGGGCGCTTTGCGGGCCTCTTTTATTATCTCCGGAATACCGCATGGATTGGGAGGGACTTGGTGCAACAACTACAGCTGCTAAATTAGGGTTTGCAACTGTACAGTTTGATGTCATCCTGTCCTGCGGTTCTTCCTCCCGCCGATAATTAAAGTTCAACCGCTGCCTAGTACACGGTAAGTTCCGGTTCAAGTTCTGCTCCGCAGCATCTAACAACAGGCGTCTGTTACGATACACAATTTTCGGACCTTTAATTTTCATTCTCCTCTTTAACTTTATACTGTAGTTTTCACACCCTGTGCCATGTGGCACTTTCCTTTGTGTTCAAACTTCTCTTTCTTGCGCTGCGCTGCCTTTATTCTTACTTTAGGTACAAGTCTCTCACGCAGTGGAGCTGGTCACATGGGCTGCGTCCTCTGACATCATCAGCCACTGCTTTATTAACTGTATAGTACAGCATGTAAAAACAACCTGTAGTAGTATATATACCTCAATAGATCCGGGAGACTCCTCAGCAAGTCCTCCTGTTGTATACCAACAAACTCTCTGCAGCTCAAGGGGTAACCACTCCCTCATCATCTTCCTTATAGTGTGTTCTGTGTGCGCCAGAGTAACTAACTCTTGGTTGTTACATTTGAGCTCCCAGCTCTCACAGAGCATGTCGCAGAGCTTTACCTTTTAGGCTGGAGTGAGATCCTGGCTATTGCTTGCTAGACTCTGTAGTGTTGTCAGTCTTTTCTTCTCGCCCACAGGTAGGTCTACAGATCTCATCAGCAATTTGGTAGTCAATATACAAGTAAAATAGACTAACCTTGATTTATTTCCATGGCCTTTGCATGCACGATTGCGTTGTATACATTTGGTGCATAAGTTTTCTTGTAATTTGTTCCAAAGGTGACAAGTTGCTTTATCCGGTCAAGTGAGAGGTCATTCTTTGACGCCAGCACACTCTGCTTGGCATCCTGTTTGCGTAGAAATGCCTTGATGCTTTCATTTACATCAGGAAAAATAGGGGTAGCTATATAGAGCTCTATAGCACTATAAGTACTCATAAAGCTGTTATAGTAGTCAAACCTGTTATAGAACCTCTGCCATCTATAGAGCCTCATATAGCTCTATAAATGCTCTTATAGATGTTGGAAATTGTTGTGTGGCTGATAAAAATTTTTTAACACAGACAGGATTGATTTGAACTCTCAACCTGCTAGTCAGCTTTTGGGTGACTAAGCAACCTATCACCACACATCACATTTATCCACTACACCATGAGAGCTTATAAAATATATCATACAGGTGTTATATATTGACCTTTCATGGATTTAGATTATTTTTTTACTCATTGTCACTACTTATATTTGGATAAATTATTATTCTTATTTTATAAATATCAAAGATACAAACTACTATTTCACCAATACAGGCTACATAATTAATTAATACTGTATGATTTATTAGCCCTTTTAAGCACCTTGAACTATATTATAACTATGACCTTCACAGCTATAGGAGCTATGTAGGCTGCTATAGGCTATAAGAGCACTTATAGTACCTTGCCTATAATAATATACTTGACTCCAAACACTTTTGGCCTCTTTTTATTATTGAACAAGTTTATTAGATGAATCCATAGTTTGAGCAAATTATAGATACTTCTCCCCTTGGTTAAGATTTTGCCTACTACTATGCTATAAGAGCTATAAGAGCTATGATTGCACTGATAGTACTATAGTTTCTATGAATGCATTTATATATATAGGTGGTGGCTATATAGCGCTATATAGCAGAAGGGTTTTTCCTGATGAATAAGACTATGGGGTCTGGTTTGTCTGATTCAGGTTGTTATTGAGATTTGTTTTGGAGTTATCTGTTTGATACTAGCCATCTCTTGTCTATGCCTACTACTTTGATGTTATTCTATGGCCATCCCTTTTTATTGTTAATTCACCTCTATTACAAGTAGCTGTTATTGTGTTTCACACGCTTCATCTATCTCCTTTATGCTTTACTTCACATATATGTGATGTTTATTCTGAGAGCTTAGTGTGCTTCTCAATGGTAGTACTGCTAGAATGTCCCATGGTCCAAGATATATTTCCCATGGTCCAACTTGAAAAATCCTGTGGCACCACTAGGATGTCCCATTGGTCTAACTTAGGTGTCCCAATAGTACTAATTATATATCCCATGGTCCAGTTCTGACATCCTGATATCCCTGTGGTACTACTACTGGAATGTCCCATGGTACCACTAGAATATCCCATGGTCCAACTTAGTTGTCCTGTGATCTAACTTGAATGTCCCATGCTACTACTGGTGGGTGTTCTATTGTACTAACTGGTTATCCCCATAAGTCCAGTTCTGATTCCCTGTGGGCAATAAACAGATACCCCAGGATATCTTATGGGCACAACCTAAACATTCCTTTCTCATGGCAGCTTTTAAGTTTGAGTTCATCACACCATTGCATCACTCACTAATCAAGCTCCTCGCAAGATAATTAGATTACAAGCAATCACTACAAGGATTACATTCAAATAACATTCAATGACCAGACATCAAACATTATGACAGTTGAACTCATAGGACCCCATATTACAGATTAAAATTTTCCTCACATATATCACTGTGACTGTCACAAAAATCAGGCTAACTTCATTATTTGGGTAATGCAAGTATTTTATTTGAAAGGCATTTGCTTTGAAGCTTTGTTGCTCTAACTTTGTGCAAAAGTTACAAAAAATCAGAATTTGTTTGTCTGCACTGTAACAATGCAACAAACTCAAGGTTATATTAGTACAGTATTTTCAGTAGATTGAATTACACAAGTAAAACTTCATGTCTACTGCAGTATAACTTTTAGATATATTCTTGAATTTAATTTGTTTTTCTGATGTAACCAAGTTATCATTAGCTTCACAGATTCATGAGTGATTGTAACATGCTGCTGCTAGCTCATAATGTAAGGAAAGACATCAACACCTGCAATTACAATTATTAGGATGTGGGGAGTCTGATAATTTGTGTAATGCCACCTTATATAACTTTGATTACATTATCATACCACATAAAGGCTTTCCTCTTATATTCACACAAATGGCAAGCTTATCATCCCATATGCTTTGCAATCTATAAGGTGTACTATATGTGTTGCATTACTACCACTGCTCAAACTAAGTTATCTATTTCTTTATTCCATTAACGCCTCATAAGTAACTTTTAAATGCCATGGAAGAAATTGTCATGTGGACCCCAGACACCTTTATGATTGCTGGGATATCCCATTAGGCTTCTGGGACGTCCCATAAGTTGGCCAAAAGGACGTGGTAGACAATGCTCCAGGGAGCTACTAGCCACATTGGTTTGGAGATTATGATCAAGCTAAGAGCCCCAGAAATTTGGCTGCCTGAAGTTGCGCTGGTTGATGGAAAAATATGAAGAATAATGTGACGAAAAAGATGTGGGGTGTTTTCAACGAGACAGGGATGTTCCTGGCTCTGTAGGCACAGATTCTATTTGCTCATTGCTGACATGGTACAGAGTGGTGAACTGTAAGTCTCTTCTTATATCATTTTTTGATGTTTAGATTGTATTCACAGTGCTAAATATCCTTTGGCTGTAGTAGAGAAGTTACTTAATACATTTGGTGACGGCCTTGCTGGGGGGTTCAATATCAACTGCAAGTTCAAGACTACGCTTTGCAAAAGTTCTCTTCGAGAAAAAGCCTGCCGTCTGGATCACACATGCTTGGTTAGTGCCTTCCACGGCCATGCCCACAGACGCCTCTGCCAGCTCGACCATCTCGCTACCTACATCAAAAAACTCGGTCTTGAAGACTTAGAAGGTTGCAAGTGCGCATTTTCAAAGTCAAACACACTAGCATCTCCAACGAGGTAAAGCAGTGCCTTTCACAGGAAACAAGCCATCATCACATACTTTGAACACAACAATACATTTGAAGTCTACCAAAATCTCAGTAAGTGTCCCCCCTTTTTGCGTATATTACATTTACACCTATGCACAGCTAGGCAATTTTCTGTATGATAACTACAAACAAGCACTTAATATTCTGGCTACAGGACCCGCTAATGTGGCACGGGCTATGGGAGGACTTCACATTGTTGACGAGGCCATTTTTGAATGATGGCTTAAGGAGGAAAAGACGTACCTGCAAGGCCTTTGCAAGGAACCTGAAGAAAAGACCTTACAAATGGAATACTGGCAGAAGTTGAACAAACTCCAGGCAACAGAGTGAGCTTGTTACCTTCTTACATCAATTGAAAAGCTCTGATCATGCAGAGACAAACTCAATGCTACGACCAAAGCCTGGATGCTACATGGGTCATCCAATGGCTTGACACAAAAACTGGAGACTGCGCCGCCATGCACTCGAAGAACACACAACAAAACTCAAGGCAATTCACCAGCTGGAAGTCATGCTCAACATCACCGTACATTGGACGTCAGAATCACCTAAATGGCAAAATGCAGGCAAACTTGTTGCCATACGCAAGTACCAAAGGGCGCTGGATCAACTTGAAGGCCTGGTTGTTGCACGTATGTTTGAACTTACAAAAATGAATTGGTTGCAAACCGGTGAGTTTTTTATTATTCAAAATACTACATATTTATGAAGTGATGATATACTAGGGTATGCTTTGTGGAAACATATTGCAAAAGCACTTCAGGTGCGGTCTGCAGCTATTTAAACAGCACTAGAGAAATACAATGCCGCTGCTAGATCACTACAACCCCCTCGCCGCACTTTGAAATGGAAAGAGGTGGTTGAGTATGCATTTTTATTCCGTACATGCGGAGACCAAACACGTATCTTCACCCCGGCTCTTGCACATCAAATCAGACTCCATTGTTAGGAAAGGGGTCATTTCAATAATGTGCATGTCACTTGCTTTGTTGAGATTTCGTATCTACCAGGCTTCAGTGGGACCATAGTTCCAGGAGAGAGCGTACTTACAGGCCCTGGTGAGAATGCAAGCAAAGTGGCAATCCTTAGCCCTATCAACTACATCAAATACACCGGACAACGATCCTGGGCCGCACAATGGACAAGAGCGCGTTCAAGATGATCTTGAGGAAGATTTAGAGGAAGAGGAGGAAGATGAAGAAGGACTGCAGGAGACGTCGCGTATGCTTGAAGGTATTGTGCACATGTCCGGTGATGTTTGAAGGTGATATCAGTGACAACTTTATTATGATCGTTTCTATTGATTTTATTCGTACTTTTACATGGTGTGAGTGGCATAATCTAAGGTATACCTATCAAACTTCTACATTATAGCACTGAGAACGTGTTGGCGTTGCGTCTTTTTGTTGGCGTATGAGGAGGCACGCTTGAGACATGTCTTGTTGATTGTCATGTGAGTGATTAGATGCCTGTTGTTAGACACTGCGGAGCAGAACTTGAACCGGAACTTACCGTGTACTAGGCAGCGGTTGAACTTTAATTACCGGCAGGGGGAAGAGCCGCAGGACAGGATGACGTCAAACTGTACAGTTACAAACCCTAATTTAGCAGCTGTAGTTGTTGCACCAAGTCCCTCCCAATCCATACAGTATTCCGGAGATAATAAAAGAGGCCCGCAAGCGCCCTAACGCCTCTAATTAGAAATGTGTCACGCAGGTGATATCACTTCTAATTAGAGGCGTTACATGGGAGTCACAGGTGCATCTGCTTCAACTAAATTTGATGTTGATGAATTCTCTATAGACTCACCTGAGTCTGCGAAAATAGAGAATCTTGGAGTTTTGAAACCTAAAGATTACCCCATGATAAAGTTTCGGTACCGGAACTAATACAACATTTCAAAGAAGGTCAAGAAGGGTTTTACCGTTATTGTGGAACTAATTGCGGAACCAATTCACAGCACAAAAGCGGTTGGCTCAAAATTATTGGCTAATGGACCTGCTCGGATGGTTGAGGGTGTGAACATTTTATACCCGCATATTGAGGACAAGCATGGTGTGCCTGTGTCATCAGATCATGCCCATGAAATGCAGCTATTTTCATCGAAGATATTCTGTCACTTGCACAGGAA
Source organism: Serpula lacrymans var. lacrymans S7.9 (assembly GCF_000218685.1). Taxonomy (NCBI): domain Eukaryota; kingdom Fungi; phylum Basidiomycota; class Agaricomycetes; order Boletales; family Serpulaceae; genus Serpula; species Serpula lacrymans. The sequence continues at coordinate 1,271,150 of NW_006763290.1, read as the reverse complement.
AGGTGCAGCTCTGAAAATGTGGGGCAAGGCTCTCATATGGATCCAAAATTTGTACTGGTTGTGGATGGAGTCAAACTTCGAAGAACTGCAATACTGTGATTCTCACTGGAAAGTCAATCACCTGGCAAGTTGTATGTACCCCGGTTGGTATCGATATCATGTTAAAGAATTGCACCCAGTTACATCAGCAACCATTCAGTTCATTTTGGTTGGGACTTGGGACAATTGAGCAAGTGTTACGATAACACAATTTTCGGACCTTTCCTTCTTTTTCATTCTCTGCTTTAACCTTGTACACTTTAGCTTTCACACATAGTGCCACCCGGCACTTCCCCTTTTGTTCAAAACTCCTTTTTCTCACACCACATTGTCTTATTCTTATTTTAGATACAACTCTCTCACACAGTGGAGCTGGTCATGCAGGCTAGGCCCCATGACATCATCAGCCACTAACTTTATCAACTGTACAGTATATAAGTACAAATACTCTGTATTAGTATATATACCCCAATAGATCCAGGAGACTCCTTAGCAAGTCCTCCTGTTGTTAACCAACAAACTCTCTGCAGCCTAAGGGGTAACCACTCCCCATTTACTACCTTTATAGTGTGTTCCTGTGTGTACCAGAGTAACTAACTCTTGGTTGTTACAGCAAGTGTCCGAAGAGGCTAATTTATTGCATCAAAGAGATTCAGAGAGAGGTTCTACACCTGTTTCTACTCACTCAACTTCAGTGGATCCCCTATACAGTGTGACAGTATGTTTTTTCATTTATTCTTGTATCAAATCTCAGACTCCCTTTCATAGATAGAGAATCCTTTGTAAGTTTCTACACAGTAAACTAACACTCATGTTTGCTTACTTTCAACAGGTCCAATCTGATCCAGTACAGCCAGACAGAGGAACATTGGTGCGTATTTACAGTGCTACATTTTCTATACTGACACCCAGCCTCTCCAGCTCATCTTCTTCCAGTGCATCTGCCCTCATCTGCCTCAAAGCCTACCACAAACATAGCAAAAAAACCAGGACCTGGAGTATTTTGGCCTTCAAAATATTTCACCACATAGTGAGTATTACTCTCAAGGTTTTTGCACTAACCTTTCATTTGAATAGCAATTACTGCGGTACCAAATAGCTGAAGGACAATCCCAATAGCATGTGTGAAAAATTCAAGCCATATTTTGGGGCTCTTTCAAGCGAGACAAAAGCGGTTTGTTCTGTCTAAATTAATATATGCTCTACTGATGCATTTCCTAGGAATTCAATAACAAAGCACAAGCTGCACAAAAAGTATGCACATAGCTTGTTACCACATAGGTTATCTCCACCAATATATATTCTTCAGGCAGCTCAGGATACCACTACCAAATAGGCATTATTTTTCAATACTCCTTGTCTGTCTTCTCCTCACCTGTATTCTGCTCATTATACATGTATAATTTATAGTGCTGTTTACGTTGTTCTTGCTCTGTGTTTTTATATTGAAACAAATAGAATTATATTGATATTCTCAAAAGTTTAACCTGAGATATGCCTACAACAACATCTATATGATTCTATATGAATGTGATGATATAAAGAATCTCTATCAAATTATATCGAAAAATTTTGCGAATACTATCAAAATTGTGTATAATTTAATACAGGCCAATACAATTCTATATACGTCAATATTTGATTCCAAAGTCAGCGGACTTGTTGGTTTTTTGCATTGATGCGTCATTTTCACAAATTATACAGATTCATATAGAACAAGTTTTCACTGGGTATCAACAATCAACCATAAATCTAAATCACCTGTGACTCCCACACTCACCTTCTCATTAGAATTTATATCACTCACCCAATGATCACTGTCCTCACTGCAATACTGCATGCTACCAGGAAGAATGGCCAAGGAAATCATTTGTTTATATCCCTCTCATCACTCGCCTGGTTGCATGTTCAAAACGGCATACTGACCAAATCATCCATCCTGAGTGATATTTGCAGACTGATGGACAAATGGAGAGGCTCAATCAAGAATTAAAACAATACCTCCATACATTTATTAATGACAGGCAGACAAATTGGGCCAAGTGGCTAAATATAGTCCAGTTCTTGTACAATATCAAACAGTCATTGGCTACAGGGAAAGTACCATTCAAGCTTACAAGATTGTACCTCCCCAGAATGGGTGTAGAACCTAGCAAAAGCAAGAACGGCACTGCTGAGAGCATGGTCAAGGACATGAAATCTGTCTTAGACAAAACATGCAAGGCACTATTCAAAACTGCAGAGCAGATGAAAGACAAGGCAGAGCATAGACACTCTAAGGCCCCTGATTACAAGGTTGGCGACCTGGTTTACTGGATTAAGGAAGTCAAAACCAATGTAGTTGAGCTGGAACTCCCAAAATGAATGAGGGTAGTACCAACAGTCAACTTTAGCCATGTGAAACCCTACAAAGGGCCACTACCAGGACAGCGCATAGACCGGCACGAACTGGTTGTAGTCACCCAGAAAAATTTGAAGTTGAACGGGTGGTGGATGCGCACTTGAAGCGTGGAAATTTAGAGTTCCTAATCCTATGGAAGGGCTATGGAGGCAAAGACAGAAGCCCATCTGGACAATTTCCGCGATGCTGTTCGCAAATTTTATTCCAAGAATCCCTTGGCTCCTAGGAAGCTTAGAGGCATGAATTCAAACATTTTTTATTCCCTTTTTCAACCTATGCCCAAAAATTTAACTACTACCTCCGGTACTTGGTCTCGCCTGGAAGTCGAGCCTTAAAGGGGGGGTAGTGTTACAATAACACATTTTTGGACCTTTCCTTTTATTTTTCATTGTCTGCTTTAACCTTTACTGTAGTTTTCACACTGCGTGCCATGTGGCACTTTCCCTTTTGTTCAAACTCCTCTTTCTCACGTGGTGCTGCCTTTATTCTTAGTTTAGCTACAAGTCTCTCATGCAGTGGAGCTGGTTACACGGGCTACGCCCTCTGACATCATCAGCCACTGCCTTATCAACTGTATAGTACAACATGTACAAACAACCTGTAGTAGTATATACACCGCAATAAATACAGGAGACTCCTCAGCAAGTCCTCCTGTTGTTTACCCACAACTAACTCGGTCCTGTCCTAAGGGTAACCACTCCCCTTACTACCTTTATAGTTAGTTCTAGTTGTGTGCCAGAGTATACAAACTCTAGGTTGTTACACAGCCCGTGTGACCAGCTCCTACTGCGTGAGAGACTTGTAGCTAAAATGAGAATAAAGGCAGCGTAGTGCGAGAAGGTGGAGTTTCAACAAAATGGAAAGTGCCACATGGCACAAATGTGTGAAAACTATGGTACAAAGTTAAAGGGGAGAATGAAATTTAAAGGTCCAAAAATTGTGTATTGCAACACTACCCCCCTCCTAAGGCACAACTTCCAGGCGAGACCAAATTCTGGAGGTAGTGGTTAAATTTTTGGGCATAGGTTAAAAAAAGGAATAAAAAATGTTTGAATCCATGCCTCTAAGCTTCCTAGGAGCCAAGGGATTCTTGGAATAAAATTTGCGAACAGCATCGTGGGAATTGTCCAGATGGGCTTCTGTCTTCACCTCCATAGCTCTTCCATAGGATTAGGAACTCTAAATTTCCACGCTTCAAGTGCGCATCCACCACCCGTTCAACTTCAAATTTTTCTGGGTGACTACAACCAGTTCGTGCCGGTCTATGCGCTGTCCTGGTAGTGGCCCTTTGTAGGGTTTCACATGGCTAAAGTTGACTGTTGGTACTACCCTCATTCATCTTGGGAGTTCCAGCTCAACTACATTGGTTTTGACTTCCTTAATCCAGTAAGGACCAATCCACTTCTCAGTCAGTTTTCTAGATTGCCGATCTTTCAATTTTAAGTGGTCGGTATCTAACCAAACCAGGTCGCCAACCTTGTAGTCAGGGGCCTTAGAGCGTCTACGCTCTGCCCTGTCTTTCATCTTTTCCGCAGTTCTAAATTGCACCTTGCGTGTTTCCTCTAAGATAGACTTCATGTCTTTTGCCATGTTCCCTGCAGCCTCGTTCTTGCTTTTTCCAGGTTCTACACTCATTCTAGGAAGGTACAATCTTGTAACCTCAAATGATGCCTTTCCTGTAGCCGACAACTGCTTAATATTGTAGGACATATCAATTCCTACGCGGCCAGTGATGCCCCTCCCTCAACTCCCTCAACCTCGTCACAACTGCCAACTACGCCGCCAGCGCCCAGAGCCGGTACTCCTTATCCCTTCCGGCCGCACTCCCCGCATGCAGTGCACAAATCAGAGACAGACCCCCACGTCGAGCAACGGCTAGTCTCCGGATGGAAGGCCGTTGAGGGACAATGAAGGTGATGCCCCATCTTCGGGCAATAGAAGCAAAAGGCCCTCACCTATCTCGGACTATTCCAATTCCACTCATTCACAATCCTCTTCCGAACAACGACATTGCCCTTGTATTTGACTCTGTTATTCCTGTCAAAAATATGGCCATCGTGCCATCTATTGTTGTTACCATCCTTGTTCCACGTGCGGACTAGATGCCCCCAGACACCGCACTAACGGATGTAACCAACAACGGAAATACCCCTTCACCCCAGATAGTTGGGGATTAGACAACATACATAACGACTTAGACAAAGACGCACAATACAACATAGACGGAGAGTTAGGAAGTTAGGAGACTTTGGACCAGTCTGAACGTAAAGAGGGGGTAATGTTACGAACTATGTCTCTTATGGACTTTATTTTCTTCTCTAAGTAACTATGTACTGCTACTCATTCTTATTCCCACACTAGTTACCTGTTACGGTTTCTCACCCGTCATCGTTTATTCAACACAAACACCTACCCTAAAGTAGGACAGTATATATAGACACCTGTATTGTAGTAAACATCTCCAATACAATTGTACGCTTCAACAGTGCAACTTGGTATTCATCAGTAAAATCCTCTCCATCAGAATACGTCTCAAACCAGTTACCTACGGGCTTATCAGAAACCGCTTCATTGCCAGAAACCCCTCTTGTTACCAGGCTTGTACATTCCAAGTGTAACAGTAAATGCATATGTTCAAGAAAATGGTAAACTTACTACAGTAGATACCATGGACTCGGGCTTCAGGATATTGTTAACTCTGACACTAGTAACTGTATAGTTTGCTCATAGATCACTTTTCGAATTGTGATGACCTTAGAACATTGTTTGCTGTTGCATGTCTTCTTGAGACCCAACATTGGGAACATCAACCATAGAGACCAAACAACGGGGGCATGGACAACTACCAAGATTCCTTATATTTGCAATCAGAATCCTGTAGCCCAATAAACAGTTAGTTATGTGTTAAGGAAGAAGGTGTAAAACTGTACTGCTTTGGATAGTTTGCAGAGTATGTGAAGATGTGTGGATAGAAATGTCACAGACCCCATCACAACACATGATGACAATGTTACAATTGACATACCAGCACCTACTTATGCTTCACTTTTTGTACTTTTACTTTTTGTTTTCCGAGTCACATGACTAATCATGTGACCATTTATTTTACTTTACATTTTCGGACTTTTAATCTTTGAATTCATCAGGCAGCTAAGAACAAATGGTGAGTATCAGTAACCATATCATAGAAGACTGCATAGGAGAAACAAACTCTCTTGAAGTAGGCTGTATGATTGCAGAGATTACATGAAGGCTTGGGGTGCCAATATTTTGATTTATTACCAAAGTACACATAGGGGGGCCACAGCTTTGATTTGCCAAAGGAGGTTAAATATGTAGCATCCAACCATAGCATAAGTGCTATGACAACATGTGGCAAACTGCAGCCAGGCTCTGGAGGTGAATTTTGCAGATTTTTATGGGCCTCTAAAAATGCATCTGAGGTGTATAGCTCACCATATACACGGCTTTTGCCTGACTGATGAGGTAGGCACCACAGTAGTTAGTATAGCTCGTAGTGGAAATGGCAATCATCCTGTGGGTTCACAAGCTTTCTGCAAATCAAGGACACAAGAGAGTGATAATACACGTCCACTACGCAATGTGACAACACCGACAAGACACAGTCTTGGTGCACTGGAGCACAACGAAAACAACACTCAGAAGAAGAGGAAGAGGTGGGAGTGGTTACCCATTTGGTAGGAACAAGTTAGTTATTGGTAGACAACAGGAGGACTCGCTGAGTCCCTCCCCATGTATTGCTCCAGTATATATACTAAAATACATGAGGTACTGTACAGTTGTAAATAAAGTTTAAAGTCCAATGTTTAGTATGTGACTGGTCACATGATGAGTCTAGACACTGGTCAGGTGTTGTGTCACATGACTGGTCATGTGACTATGAAAAGTCCGAAAATGTAAAGTAAAGTAAATAGTCACATGATCAGTCATGTGATTTGGAAAAATAAAAGTAAAAGTGTGAAAAGTGAAGCGTGAGTAGGTACTGGTACGTCAATTGTAACACGCAATATTTGCGGGGCCCGGGATTTTGAGACCTGGTATGGAAGGGAACCATAATGGTTACTGGAGTCTTCCACCATTGAGCATCTTCCTCTGGCCAACTCTCATCCTTATCAAGGTTGATTATCCCAAGTTTCTTGTTAACATTTATGCTAGTTAATGTTGCAAACATCTTCAGGTCAAAAGTCTGCACTTCCTACAATATCGAGAAGCTGTTTGAAGCTTCCTTGCAACTTTTGTATGCTATCATTCCAATACCAGTTGTCACAATACACAATTTTTGGACTTACATTTTTTCTTTCTCCACTTCAACTTTCTTTCTTAGCTTTCACACACTCGTGCCATGTGGCACTTTTTTTTTGTTCAAACTCCATTTTTTTGTGCTGCGATGCTTTCCTTTATTTTTAGATACAAACTCTCTCACACAGTGGAGCTGGTCACATGGGCTGCACCCTATGACATCATCAGCCACTGCTTCCATCAACTGTATAGTACATAAGTACAAACACCCTCTATTAGTATAAACTTCAATAAATCCAGGAGACTCCTCAGCGAGTCCTCCTGTTGTGTACCCACGACTAACTTAGTCCTATCCTAAGGGATTTACCCGCTGCCATCTTCCTCACTCCTGCTTGTCTGAGTTGTGTGCCAGAGTATCAAAACTTTGGTTGTAACACCACCAGTTGCCGAGGAGGAACAAGTTTTTGTTTGAATAAGGACTGAAAGGCCACTCATCATTGGGCTGCATAGTGTGTCAAGACCTTTGTGACACTCAATCTTGTCACATGAGTCTGGATCGTGGGACGGTAGGCAGACACCACAATATTGACGGACAAGATTAAATGTATTCTGTGGGGTACAGAACAGATGAATAAGTCACGCGCCAAAAGACTGGGGACAAGAACTGGCGTTGAATCAGATAAAGGGGCATCATCACAATTCAATATTGAGGCCTGATTAGCATGAGATTCATTGTCATCTTCCAAGGGAAAGGTGATGATGGAATGAGGAGGAAGGGGGGACAGTGGTCCTGGTAAAAAAATCTTTGAATTGTTGAGGGAGGCAACAGTGAAGCCTGCGAGATTGACACTGCGGTCATCTACTTCCCCGACAAAAGCCATATCCCAAAGATCCATCACAGCAGTTTGAAACTGAAGGTGGAAGTAGTCACTGATTGAGGAAAGACAAGGTGGTAACATCATACCTCCCAATTTCCTTCTTGATTGTTGGAGTCCACATCCATATGAGGCCTGCTAACATCATTGGGAATTTGTCTTGACAGATCATTGTTCTCTAGTATACGCCATTTTTCTGCTGAAAAGCTTTTTTTTTGCCCTAGAGAGTACACTAGAGTCACTTTTTGCCTTTGAGGCACATTTTCTGGTGTTTGCTGAACATGGTTATGTGCAAAAAGGACCTTATGCCAGCTATATCATATGGTCCAGTATCATGTATTTTGGCTAATTTAGCTACATGGGCAGGTTACACAATGAGGCAAATTGATTTGTGCATCTAGACGAGCGAGGGACTTGAAGAAATAAGCGGAAACTTGTGATTTTCGAACGTGTGTCCTGGGGTTTTATAAAAAATAAATCAGGATCACGTGACGTACGATCCTTCAATCGGTCAATGGGTCGTCATCGGTCAGATCGGTCAGATCAATTTTGGTGACGAATGGCGGAGTTGCTATGTACTGAGTGTAGCCACGTCATGTGACGTCTGTAGTTACCAATGGAGTAAGGCTACCCTCTGAGTGCTCCCCCAGAAACGGGACCGCGTTTTAGAATTCCTCCGCGTCTAGACACTGGGTCCCTGGGAACGCCGTTATCTGCCGTCTTACGCTGCCATTGATCGATCAGCTTGCCAACTCCCTGATAAGGCTTATCGGGGGACTGTGAACGCGTATCCTCTACAGGCGATGGTGCGCGACGCGTTGGAGAAGGATTGGGAGGCTGTAGTGTTTGAGTTGTATCCAGTGTAGGCTTTGAAGGCAAAGCTCGCGTTGATGATGTTGAAGTCTCCTGAGTCTTTATCTCTTCTGAACGTCTGTTTACTCCAGCGGACGAGGGGTTCACTGTTTTGAATGCCGCTAGTGTCGGCACAACAGGGATTAGGCCCGATGCTGGCCCTTTGTCTTTGCTACCAATAGCTTCATACCGCTGAACCATGTCTGTGATGGATGTGCGCCGTGAAGTGCGTCCTTGCGACTTATCATGTGGTACTGCCAGCCCAGTGGGTATCGAAGGTATATCCACAATCCCCTCAGAATTTGACCCCGACATAGGGAAAACGAACATGGATTGAGGACGGAACCGACCAGGTGCAGTAGATACGGTGGCTGCAGTGCTCGACGTTGACTTGAAAGTAGACATTTGCTTGGTATGCTGAGAAGTGCTTAACCGTTTGGGACTTGCAGGAGATGGATTGGAATTAGTAGTAGCATGCGTTGGAATGTCCAAAGTCCGTGATAACATAGGCTGAGGCGAAGTAGACCTGGGCTTCGAGAAAGTTGTACCAGCAAGTGAGCGGCTCTGCTGCAACTTCGTACCCAACACCGGCTCAGTGAATGCAGTATTGGCGGGGCTTTGGGTACATGACTTGTCCCTTTCTTTGGTATGCACAACTCCACCTCCCCATAAATCAACTAGATCATGCACAGAGCTTTGACGCCCCTTTGTTTTCCTTCTTCTCGTCGGGTCAGTTTTTTCTGCGAGCTTTGGAGGGGCGAATCCGATAGCATCATCAGGGCCATCTTCTCCTGAACTGGAGGATCCCCATTTATCAGGCTGCGGCGAACGAGAAACAGTGGGACTCATATTGTCTACCGGAACATCGGGATATTTGTAGGGGATACGCATGGCAGAACCAAACAGTTCATTGTCCTTCTTTGGCGATGTGGAAGTACTGACTTCAGGAAGCTTTCGCTCTCCCGACCCGGAAGACTTGGAGTGTTTTTTCCTGGGCGATGAAGGTACATTTGGTGTCTTCTGTGGAGGAGAAGATTGTGAGGTTACAGCTTCTTGCGGGGATGGAATCTGGACATTGTTGATCTCGATAAAAGACGAACGTTTGCTAGTGAACTCGCGTAGAAAGGGAGTTTCACGAGAGCCAGTAGCCATTGAAGCAAACATACTCTCATTGACAGTTGAGATGAGCGTCTCATCAGCTCCAGTCAGCCAGTCTTTCGGTTCAGGACGAATAGATGCCAGACTAGCCAGAGAAGCAGCATCACTTAGCGAACCAGATGTATCTTTACCCGCTTGACGTTGGGGGGGAGGCCTTATAGCAACGTTACTCCTATGTTTCCTTGACAGTGATGGCCTCGTTACAGGCCTCGACGACCGATTTTGCGTCGTGCTGTCATCATCTCCAAAATCAATCAAGCGCTTTTGTGGCTCTTCAGCTTCACGCATGACAGTGCCTGCAACCCGTTCCGACAGTACGCCATTACGTCCACGTGACAAACCCGCAGGGACACGCAAAGCATTTGGGCGTATAGAGAGAGGGGGAGCTGGAGAGGGTGATTGAGATGATCCACCCGAAGGACGACCCTGCGACTCAGGCTGGGTAGTCGAATGTACGAGCGATGTGATGTTGTATGTCGCCGTTGACGAACCAAACGTAGCATTCAGTTCCTCAAGAGATGGAAATCGTGCTTCAGGCGGGAGATCTGTAAGCGGCTGTAGTTTAGGCGAATTGCTAGACGAAGTTGCCGAGACGACAGGATTGTATGGACTGGACCGCGAGGATAAGTCAACAGGGGCCTGCTTTTCCATAAGGAGTGGAGACGGAGTTGGTCTGGGTACTGGCGAAGGAGATGGCTTGTAGGATGGGTTGAGCGTGAGAGGGGCCCTATGTTGCCGATTGACAACGGCAAGGCCCGTTCTGAGCTTTCGAGCTTCTCCAAGCGTGGGTGCAGGAGTAGTATGAGTATTAGAAAGGCCTAATCCTTCAAATGCATCTTTGCCTTTGGTGATAGCGATCTTCGTATTTCGCGACCCTTGCCCAGGCGTAAGCCATGATGGCAGTTTCTCAGACCCTCCAGCATTGGCAGTGGATCCGATATTGAGACCATTAAACGTGCCCGACATTTTCTCTGCAAAACTGTCACCAAATCCAGCCTGAGTTGTTTGGTTGTCACCGTCTGTCGTTTCCGATGCGCGAGCCTCGATGTTCCATGCATCCTTAAACGCAGATGGTACGCTACTCGTCATATTAGGTTGCCGCTGTGGTGCCATACCAAAGTTATAAAGGCGAACCGGATGACCAGATGTCAGACTCTTCTGCATAGACTTAAGCGGTTTGTCTTCCTTGAAACTCGATTCATCGTCCAACCATTTCTTAATCATACCCTTGTCTTGCGTTTGTAATGTCCCTTTCTGCAGACTGGGGGTATGAGACACTAGCGTGGAGTGATTCTGCTGTGATACAGTGGGCCGGCCACGGCGCATAGGTGAGATAGCCTCGAGAACTTTTTCACGTGCTTGTATTGCAGAGCTCGAACTCTTCGTCATGACCGGGCCATATTCCTGGACATTAGCAGAGGATAATGGGTGATATATTATTGTATTTTCGAGCACCGGGGTAGGTGGAACGGGCGAAGGTTGACCGGCACGAGTTTTTATACATTGAGGTGGCGGTAGATTATACGTGAAACGCGATTTGGAGCCACGCAGGAGGTGGACATGTACCAAAATCTCAAATACACTCGGCCGTTGTGTCCCATGCTCGCGCAACATCGATCCTATATTATGAGGGGAAGAAAAATAATGACTTCAAGCCACCAAAAGAGGAAGAAAGAACGCACCGATCAGAGTATTCATTTGATTTGAGTAGACTGGATATGGTGGTATGCGGTATTGCACGTTGAGTATAGCCAGCTGACCATGTTCTTCAAAAGGTGTCGTGTAATAGCACAGTTTATAAAGCAATACGCCGAGTGCCCATACATCTGATTTCTCATCAATCAGACGGCGAAGAAAAAGATCGATCATTTCAGGGGCTCTATATTGTTGAGTCGTGTATCGATTTATGTCTGCTTCAAGCGTTCTTATTTCCTGTTGGTTTGATGGTGGTTTTGCTGCTACAGGCGTGGCAGAGCCAAAATCGCAAATCTTAAATGATGTAGGAGAAGACTGTAGGATATTTTCAACCTTAAGGTCACGGTGGAGTAGTGCAGGACGAAGATTGTGCATTGCAGCAACACCTTCACACACGTCGACGAAGATCTGTAAAATCTCTGCTTCAGTGAGACGCTCACGAAGACGTCTGTTCATCATATCAATGATGCCTCCCCCTATGGCCGAGATAAATACGGTGCGATATATTGGATAATGCAAACAACCGTACCCGAGCAATATTCCATGAGGATGAAGACTTCATACATGCCATTGGCCATTCTATGCCATGCAGCATCAATGAGATGAACGATATTCGGGTGACCTTTCAATATTCTCTGTAGGATACGTATCAGTAGTTGGACGGACATGAGAGAAGACACATGCTTACCATGATATCGACTTCTTTCCGGACTTCAGAGAGCATAGCTTCATTGGCAACAGCGATCCTCTTCAAGACATGGTGAGTTGTGTTGTAGATTGGTGTTGATGTCCTGACGAGATAGACATGAGCGAATCCGCCTTTGAAGTGCGTAAATCATAAGTGGAATAACGATTATAATAAAGCAAGGCGAACCTTGACTGAGATAGCGCTCGACCTGAACCGTGTACTTGTTGACAGAGATGGTCTGCCCCGGTGCAAGGGTCCCTTTGTCTGTGTTGGTGTTGGCATAGGCTACATAAGCCTGTTGCTGGGCCATTGTTTATGTGACGACTAAAACAAAGATGTAACGCTGACAGGTCGTGCTACAGCGCCGTGGATGGTTGGTCACCACGCAAGCAAGAAATTTCCAATGTCAGGCCAGTCAGTTACGTGTGTAATTCCTAATATGGAAATGTCTACTCACAGGTCTACCTCAATTCCAGAAGCAGCCTAAACCAATTGGTCCCACACCAAGCATAACAGACTGTTGTCACACCCAAAATTGATGAAAAAGCCTGAAAGTAGTTAATATTTGATTGTATTTTTGGACCTACAAGATCAGGCTTTTTCATCAATTTTGGGGCATGACAAAAGTTAGTTATGCTTGGTGTGTCCTCAAACCTCGCCTAGCGCTTTCCTTAAGGTTCACTTAGGGTGCTCCTGAAGTGAGCGTTAGAGCTTATTCAGACACCCAGAACTGAAGCCATAAGCAAAGCTTAGGGTTGGTGCCAAATGAAACCAAATATGCGGACTTCAAAAAATCTACCTGCCGAGCGGCCAAATGTCACCAGTATGCCGAGTTTGTGATGACTGTGTGATTCCTGAAAGGGGTGCCACAGGGCATAGGGAGGGGTATACTGTACAGTAAGGAAGCTGATTTGCATTATGTATTATTAACTCTGAAAAACGTCTCGACGAACCTCAAGAAACACAGGAAGAAAAGTTGTTTTCACACCAAAATGCCATCATTTCCCACTACTGCAGGGGTTGAGAAAACCAGCAAGGAGCGCGTCATATGGACACCCAAGGATATCAGAACATTGATCAATTTTGTGAAGAGGAACAAAGTGCTGGCTGAGCTAGGACTCAACTTCAAGCCTGGCTTCTGGAATGGGGCTGTCCCCCTGTTGGCCAAAACGAGACAGCAGATGTCATCCTGCACAAGTGGAAAAATGTGAGCCAAAGTTTTGGTGCCATTGGGAGAAAGGCCATGCTCACCGTTTTACAGCTCAAAACTGAATGATAAAAATTTCTTGTACTGTACTTCAGAGTTCATGCCTTGCAGAATGAAAAGGCACGGATTTGTGTTTCAAAGTAAGATAGTGTGTTATAGCTCAAATACTTACCTACATTCAATAGTGAAAATTTTTAATAACCGCCAAAAGTGAGTAAACACTGAACATTATGTTCTTGTTGAAGATAGATGTACTAAATACAAAGTTGATGCAGGAAAAAAATGACCACCCAAACTCCATGCCCCACACTTGACGCATGCGGTGGTAAAACCTCCAAGAATGATCCTCACCCTGGTTTGCCTAACATGGTCAATCATTTGTCTTCACATTGTGTGGTTGCTTCATAGCAAGTAAAGTGGGGACCCTAGAATGCATGAAGAAGAACTTTTAGTAAAGAGCTGGAGAAGGCTAGAGGCAGGGGACGTGGATCAGTGGATGGTCTGTTCAAACAATGGGACAAACACGCACAGGATGGCAGGAAGATATTGGAAGAGCTGAAGAATATCATCATATTGGAACTACCATCTGGAGGAGGCAACAACACTATGAAGGACTGATTAACATTATAAATGTCACCAATTGATATATACAGTAGAATACTACTCTGTGACCAAAATGTAACTAACAAAAACATTCAAAATGTATTTATAAACTGTCAACAGTCAACTATCAATAATGTACTGTTAACATAGACTATCAACTATTGAATTGACAGTAGTATATAGACAAATTAAAGGCATGGTCTAGTCTTAACACCAGATGCTTTAGGAAGTAGAATTGAACTGCCAGATCACTCCTTTTTCCAGAACATTTGAATACTTTGAATATCAAGAAAATAAGAATGAAATCTTAGTGTCACACTTTTTACCCATATTAGGAAGAGCCTCTCTATTATTTTAGATAAATTATAAATATGCCATTTTTGGAATGTTTTCATTAAGTCAAAGAATAACACTATACTTGTTTGCTTGTCCTATCTATGCCACAACTTAGAGAGAGACCTGAGCTTTCACAAGCACCACAATCCCTCAAATCCAAGTTCCTAATATTGTGCGTTTCCCAGATTGATGTTTCTCATATTCTGCCATTCAGCATGCTCTTATTGTAGCTTGCTCCCATATAATACCCTAGACCTTCACTCCAATATGTTGCTTTGGACTTTAGTCTGCTATATGTTCCTTTAAATGTTTCTTTATTGTCCACATAGACTCTGATTTAGACCACATAATATGCTTTAAAATATATAATTATTTTATTCCTTGCTACATATTTGTCTACATAAAACTCCATCTTCTCTGATAGTATATAAAGTTGTAACACATGTACTCTATTGTTCAGTTAAAAAAACAGCTAGAATCAATAACAAGATATTATTTAATTTTATTACACACAGCATTCATATATGTAGAAGAACACTTCTGAAATATTTCCAATAACCTCATATAGTAATCCCACCGTGACTAGTATAGGATTACTGTGATTAAGATGATATACCTTACATAAAATGCTGTCTATGAGACCTATATCATTATATTGTTAATGATGTGCCTAATAAAATATATTTGATCTAGAAAACTGTTTTGTTCTGTTAGTTCTGGTATAAAAATAATTTAAAAGCTTACCAAGTGTGCTACCAGAGCCAAAACAAGGACATTGTTAGGACCATGACTTATAGAGTTGTTAGAGGTTGGAGGTAGGAGTTACAAAGTGACTACATAGTAGCAAAACAGATTACAAGGTTAGGAGTTTGCTTAGCTCATACACTAGACCATTCTGCAGACCTTTACCCCTAACTCAACAGCATGAATGGGAGGAAAATAGAGGATGCCATAGGAGAGGAGTAAGAGTCCTTTGGAAAAGGGCTGGGAAGAACTTAGAGGAAGGTTGGTAAAAAGGTTTGGGAACTTGTTGATATTTAAACCGCTGGAACAGAGTACAGAAATTATAACTAGGAGTTTTATGCAGACATATATTTAGCAAGGAGAAATTGTATGTGAGAGGAGTGTGTTATCAGGTTTAACTACAGATTCTGTGAGGAACATAAGAATGTGTAGAGGAAATATATGGCAGACTGGAGTCCAAAGTAGGATATCAGTGAGGGCATCCACAGAGTGATGCCAATAGGTAGTTAATATAAGCTCTCTACTATCCCATGTAGAACTTTTCTATATATGCACAGTATTAATATATATTATGGAGAATCACTTATATATTTCAGCAACTCTTGGACAAAACCAGATAAACCCAGTCTCAGCTAAAGCTGCTAAAAAATTATTATTCTCTATGGAGCATAATCACCACTCCATGGAGTCACTCATTGTTCTCCTAGGAGTCATTGTACCTTAGTGAGTAGTATCTCTGACTATAAGTAGTAGGGGGCTTAGTATAGGGATACCTCAGCTGTTTCTATAGCCTCTTGGGTAGCATCTGATATATGTTACATTACATTCTATAGAGGTTACCTTAAAGCTGACATCTATTGTAGTTCAGGCATTCTGCCCTTTTACTTAGTTTTATCACTTGTTCTTACTTATTCACCAGAACCTACATCAGGAAAAACCCTTTTGCTATATAGCATTATATATCCACCACCTATATATAAAAATGCATTCATAGAAACTATAGTACTATTAGTGCAATTATAGCTCTGATAGCTCTTATAGCACAGTAGTAGGCAAAATTTTAACCAAGGGGAGAAGTATCTATATTTCCCTCAAATTCTAGATTAATCTAATAAACATGTTCACAATAGAAAGAGACCAGAAGTGTTTGGAGTCAAGTATATTAATATAGGCAAGGTACTATAAGTACTCTTATAGCCTATAGCAGCCTACATAGCTCCTATAGCTGTAAAGGTCATAGTTATAATATAGTTCAAGGTGCTTAAAAGGGCTAATAAATCATACAGTATTAATCAATTATGTAGTCTGTATTAGTAAAATAGTAGTTTGTATCTTTGATATTTATAAAAATAAGCATAATGATTTATTCAAATACAAGTGGTGACAATGAGTAAAAAAATAACCTAAGTCCATGAAAGGTCAATATATAATACCTGTATAATACATTTTATAAGCTCTCATGGTGTAGTTATTAAGAAGAAAGCTTGAAGGAAGTGTCTAGCCACTTGCTGAGAGCAATCAGGGACTGGAAACTAGAGTTCAATGTGAGTAACTTTATTATTAAAGAGTATGACAGGTATACAGTACCTAGAGTCCAATGTGAGTAACTAGAGAATAGGAAGCATTGGACTCTGCAGTACTGGCCAAAGTTTTGTAAACAAAGGTAAACAAAGGAGCCACAGAGGCAAAATAATAGAGAACACAATCACTACTGAATGATAGAGGAATAGATAAGGAAAGGAATAAAAATATATGGGTAGCACAAAGGTGCAGAATCACCAAAACTAACAGGAGTGGATAATTGTGTGATGTGTGGCTATAGGTTGCTTAGTTACCCAAAGGCTGACTAGCAGGTTGAGAATTCAAATCCTGTCTGTGTTAATTTTTTTTATCAGCCACACAACAATTTTCAACATCTACAAGAGCATTTATAGAGTTATATGAGGCTCTATAGATGGCAGAGGTTCTATAGCAGGTTTAACCACTATAACAGCTTTAGGAGTACTTAAACTGCTATAGAGCTCTATATAACTACCCCCATTTTTCCTGATGTAAAACACCAATTAACTGGGATTCCTATAAAGTAGAAGGTTCCTTTCAAAGCATGCACATCAACACAGATTAATTTCAAAAGGAGAAAATATCCACTGGGTTGCATAATATGCTATAAAAATTGGTATGGCTGATAGTAACTATCTTTGGATGGCCCGTGGGATCACCCCTGCATGTAAATGGTAAATAATCTTGAGCCCTTCTACTACATTATTTTAGCTACTGTACATAATCTGAACAGGTGTACAATTCTAAATTCTATCTATATTTAGACAATAACATAAAAGATTCTGAGAGGGATCTATTGGTAACATGTGGAATTAACTACCTTAGGAAGCTTTAATAAAATCTTCCATGGGTGTTTTGGTACAACCTGAGCCTTGCAAACCTATTGACGTTGCTTGTAAAAACCTGCAGACGATCCACTACATTTTAAAATATTACATATTTGAATAGAGTTATGTGCCTTCACATTAATCTAATTGTATATTATCACCTGGGTTATCTATCTATAGAATAACAACAGAAAAATGTTAATCAGTAAACCTAACCAACCTAACCATGCAGTGGCTGATGTAAGAATTTAGCCAATTACCCATTAAGGTGTTGATGACTGCTATAGGCAGATGATATCATGAACATAGGTAAACACCTGTGCACTCAAACCAGAGACTGGAGCTAGTCTGATTGACAAAGGCCAGAGTTGACGGGATGATATAATGCAATCTTGTTATAGGAAATAAGCTTGTGAGAAATATACCTGCCATTTTGATGGCAGGCTAAGTACTGGGTATATACAAGTAATTATCTGCAGAGGGAGCAACTTCCCACCTGGTTGAGCCAGTGTCTGACAATAAAACATATGGTTTTCATAGATTGGAGTTCAGATTTTCCATGATTATAGCATGTGACTAAAGATATAAACAAAATTGGTGCACACTGTATGATGTGATCATGGCAAATTCTATTGCAGATGAGTCATGACTTACCTCCAGCCAATAGCATCAATCACATTCAATTGCACAGTCCCCAAAGATAGGTCTTTAGAATTGTATAGTGAGCATTTCAGCTTTGTTATTGTTTTATATCATTGCTAATGAAAGCACATACCTTTTTGCAGATTTAATCAATCTAGAAAATAAATTATACTAACTATACAAATTGGTATTAATGGCATCAAATAGATGCAAGTTGAAATTTGTCCCTTATTTTTAGGGACCTCAATTTGCTGAATACCTCAAATGCCTCAAACAAACATATGTATTTTTTTTACTTTCCCTTGTTAATTGGTACTAATATAACAGACAATAGAATAAATCCCCAGGAGTGAACATTGGTAAACATAGGCTAAAATTATATAGTAATATGTTATTTGGTATTATTATAATAGATAATAGAAGAAAATTTGAGGATTAAACATTCTTATCACTTCAGAATTTGAGTAAATATATGATATTGGCCTGTTTTTACCAATGCTTACTCCTAGAAATTTCTTGTATCATCTGTTATAATAATATCACACATCACTACTCTTAATTGATCTAAGAGCAGCAGCATATATCCAGGTGTGGACAAAAAGTAATATAAATACTGTACCACAGGAATAAAACAGTAGCAACCAGCTTGCTTCTAATATGTAACTGGAAGGTTGACTCTCAATTTTTATTTAAACCAAGCTGTTATTTTTTTAGTGTTTAAACAATCAAATTTGTAAACAAATTTACTACATAATTGTTGTTTATTTGTATAAAAAATGTGCTAGTTTAATGCTAGTTTAATATTATTGTTTTGAGTTTTAACTTTAAGTTTAGTGTCATTTGTTAGCTTGCTAATACTTAAAACCCTAGCCACAAACCAGCCTTTGTTACATTAATGGGTTAATTACTAGTATTTTAAGTTTCAACTATGAGTCCGTGACATCTTCTAGCTTGCTGATACTGAAAAACTTGGTCACAAAATAGTCACATAACAGTCACATAACAACAAGTACAACAAAGGCTGTCTTGTAAGTTAGCATGACTATTTTGTGACTAGGTTTTTGTGTATCAGCAAGCAAATAAATGTCACAAACTCCAAATTGGGATTTAAAATACTGATATTAAACCAACATATTAATAATTCTATGTGAAACTCAGCCGCTGCCCAAGAGGCTATAGAAACGACTGTATTATTTACCTATGTGAAACTACAATGGATGTTAGTTTAAGGTGATCTCTAATAAATGTAATGTAACATACCTTAGCCGCTGCCCAAGAGGCTATAGAAATGACTGAGGTATTTCTATACTAAACCCCCTACTACTTATAGCCGGAGGTGCTACTCGCTATAGTATAATGACTCCTAGGAGTATAATTGTGCTCCTAGGAGAACAATGGCTGCTTCGGCAGAGACCGGGTTTATCCGGTTTTGTCACTCCCACTCGAGTGCAACCGTAGTCCCATAGCTTTAGAGAATTTCCAGTGTTTTTCGTGAGTAAGGGGTTTAGTGAGAATGTCGGCAACCATATCTCCTGTAGGAATGTATCTGATTACTGCTTCTCCCTTTGATACTAAGTCATCTCAGATAAAATGATATTTCCGTTGAATGTGTTTTGTGCGAGCACGGAACTGTGGATCTCATGTAAGAATGATAGCTGCTTGATTGTCACAGTGCAGTGTTGTAGGTCGATTTTGAGCATGTCCAATCTCTTCAAAAAATGTCCGAAGCCATGCAAGGTGTTGTCCAGCATTGCTCAATCCAATGTACTGTGACTCCGTGGAGGATAAAGCTACCATGCTTTGTCTTTTGCTTGTCCAGGAGATTGCTCCTCGGATGGTGATAAAAACAAATCCTGATGTTGATCGAGACGTGTCTGGGTCTCCAGACCAATCTGCATCCGCATATCCATAGAAATCCATGTCCATGGAGACATCTGTGCCATCATATCGTAGTTCCATTTCCCTGGTTGCTTTCAGATATCGGAGGACACATTTTGCAGCTTCCCAGTGATGGCTCCTTGGAGCTGAGCTATGTCTGCTTAGTATTCCAACAACATAGGCAATGTCTGGGCAGGTTCCGAGCATGGCATACATGAGGGAGCCTACAATTGAGAGAGGTATGACACTTGACACCCTTCAATATGCATCTTGTGTTGCACAATATCTTCCCCTGGAGCATTTGCGAGGAGTTTTGATCCATGGGCCATTGGTGTCCATACTGGTTTGCAGTCCTTCACTCCAGTACGCTCCAGGACTGTGTCAATGTATTGGCGTTGTAATAGGGATATTGTTTTGTTTGAACGATCACGTTGGATTTCTATTCCGAGGATGTATTTTGCTTCTCCAAGGTCCCGCATATTGAATATGGATTCGAGTTTGGCTTTTGTGATATCCATGAATTTTTGGGATGAAGCTCCTAAGAGGAGGTTTTCTACATAGACAACAACAAAGCATATTTGTTTGTTGTCCTGGAATACATAGATACATGTTTCTGCATTTAGTCTTGTGAAACCGAGCTCCTGGAGCTTGCAATCAAAGGTTTTGTTCCATGTATGACCAGCTTGTTTTAATCCGTAGATGGATTTCTTCAACCTCCAGCAGTATCTAGGTTGCATAGAAACACCCCCTGGAGGAAGCATGTACAGTTCTTCTTCAAGTTCTCCATTGAGATAAGCTATGGATATGTCCATTTGATCAAGTTCTAGGTTGTACTTTGCTACCAGGGCTAGAATAATTTGGATCAACTCTAAGTTTACAACCGGAGCAAAAACCTCCTGGTAATCAATTCCCTCCCTTTGAGTACAACCACGTGCAGCAATCTGGAGTTTATATCTCTCAATGTTTCTGTTTTGATCAAACTTGATCTGGAACACAGGTTTTGATGTGATGGGTTTTACTCCCTTTGGAAGTGGGTTAGTGTCATATACTGCATTAATATTGAGACTTAGGAGCTCCTCCTCCAAGGCAGACTTCTATAATTCTCCATCCGGACGTGATAAGGTTTCCTTTAGTGTCCTTGGAAGGTCTGTGTTAGATGGACCGGTACTTGCTATTCTAGCAAAGAATGTCTCCTCTGTATCAGATGTTTTTTCATGAACCTCAGGAGTGTTAGGTTTCTCCATGGAGTTGTTATGCTGCTCTTTTTGAGACTGTTCCTCACTTAGAGTCCTTTGATAATCTCGGTTTTTGTCTGCAGGACGGGTCTGGTGACTGCTTCTGTGTACTCCTAGGACTTCAGCAGGCATGGCTGCTCTTTTAGGAACTTGTGCAGGTACTCCAGGGAGTAGACGCATTTGTGTGTGTATTGCCCCACTCACTCCTGAAGGAGTTGAATCACTCCTCAGAGGCATTGGGTGACTCCTTGGAGGTGTTGTATGCCTTCCAGAAGCTGATCCAATAGACAGGCTGTCTAGCTGTATTTGGACTTTTTCCACATCAGCTGGCTGTATGTTGAGGGGCTGTCCTCCCACTGACTGTGACTCTACTTTGGCTTTCCATTCTGAAGATGGCCAGTGTTCAGGTCTTGGTTGTAGAGACAGGTGCTCCCACTGCTCTCGGAACGTCTCCACGGAGGTATTGCCCCACTGCTCTCCGAACATCTTCATGCTGATATGGTTCCATTGCTTGTGGAACATCTCCTTGGAGATGTGGTTCCATTTGCAATTCATTTGGATCTCGGATCCAAGGGTCAGGATCATCCTCCTCCAATGTATTTTGGTCTGGATAGTGAGCATTCTCTGGAATGAGTCCCTCCCACTGATCTGTGCTAGTGTCTGTGTTCCAGAGAGCAGTGTCGTCCTTTTGTACCTTTCCAAATTCATTGAATATGACATGCCAACTGGAAAACACAGTCCGTTTTTCAGTGTCTAGGAGTTTGTAGGCTTGCTTTCCATGTGTGTAGCCAATCATTATGTGCCCTTTGGAGTAAAACTTCCCTTGCCTTTTGTCTTTTGGAATCAAGGCATATGCTTGGCATCTGAAAAAGCAAAATAAAGTTGGATCAACTCTCCTTTTAAACAGTATTTCATATGGGGTCTTTCCATGGAGTCCTGATGCTGGGCTGCATGCTGTAATATATGCAGCTGTTTGCATGGCATCTACCCAAAATGACTTTGGGAGCTTGGAATCATGGAGCATAGTGGTTGCTAATGTAGCCAATGTCTGATTCATGTGTTCTGCAATGCCATTTTGTTCCGGAGTATCTGCAGCTGTAGTTTCTTGGACGACACCATCTTCTTGGAGTTGATTTTTGAATGCATTGCCAGTATATTCTCCTCCCCCATTGCTCCAGAGGAATTCTGTGTATAGTGGAGTGAAGTTTTCTTTTCCCAAATGAGTCCAGAAGAATGTTTGGACATCTTCTTTCCATTGCTTGTATCGTTCCAGTGCTTCACTTTTATGTTTTAGGAAATATATCCATGGAAATTTGGAGAAATCATCTACAATGATAATCCAGTACCAAAAACCCTCCCTGGAAGTTAGTTTGATTGGTCCTCCAACATCCATGTGCACAATTTGTATGGGGCGCATCTTTCCTAAAGCGCAAGGTTCACAAAACTCCGGGGTTCCGGTAAGGGTGTCTATGTCCTGGAGCTGTCCTTTTGTAACCATTCGTTGCAAGCGGTCCATTCCAATGTATCCCATTCTCCTGTGCAATAAATTTACATCTACTGCTGCAAAAGCTGACTCCGGGTTGATTTCAGGTTTTGCTTGGATGTGATAAAGTCCTCGCTTGTGTAACGCAGTGAGGATAAGTTCCTCCTTTTTCCGAACTTCACAAGTGTTTGACCCTGCTGGAAAAAATGTTGATAACCCCGTTTTGGACAATTTGTGGACAGAGACGAGTGCTAAAATGAAGTTTGGCACAAGTAAGACATTTGACAGTGCAATATTGTAGTCCTTTTTGCCAACAGTTGCTTGTAGGATTACTGTTCCAATGCCAATCCCATTTACAGAGGATTCATCCCCAAAACTGATTGTCCTCGGAGGATGCAGAACATGGTATGTTCCTGGCTCAAACCAGGAGCGGTGAGGGACCATGTGGGATGTTGCTCCAGAGTCAATAATAATTGTTGTTTTGGTCTTATCGGGTTCCAACACAAGGTAAGCTTGAATGTGTTTAGCAAGGGGCTTGAAAATATGTACATGTTCCAATGCAATATGACTCTGTTCCTCCTCGGAGTCAGATCCAGATGATTGCTCTGCCGTATTTGCCTTTTCCTTTTCTTTTCCTTTATCCTTGTGTCTTTCCTTTCCCTTCTTCCTTTGACTTTTTCCAGCTGACTGAAGTGTTTGACACTCTGAGGTGTTGTGTGGTTTGGCTTTGTGGAAGTCACACCACTTCTCCTCGGATTTGAGTGCTGATTCAGAACCTCCAGGGGTCTTCCCTGACTGTCGTGCAACTTCTGCAGTGATCCGGATCTCAACTGCATCAAAGGTAAGTTTATTTTCCTCAATTGTGTTGATTACCGATGACTGAAATATTTGCCATTCAGGAGTGCATGGGAGAGATTGGAGAAGAGCAAAGGCCATAAGTTTGGTATCAACTCCTAGTTTCATTCCGGAGAGGTGTGAATCAATTGTCCGGACTTTCGCAATGTGGTCCTGGATAGGTGATATCCCATCCCAGGACATTTTGGTGAGCTGCTGGAATGAATAGAAGGCCAAGGCAATGTTGGACGTCTGATGGAGTGAGACAAGTTTATCAAATAACTCCTTGGAGCTGATGAGGTCTCCAGTCCTCATTAGGAGGGCATCAGAGATGTGGTCCTGGATGATTCCATGTGCCTTCTCATCCTTAAGTATCCAGGTGATCTCAGGATCCTCCGAGGAGGTAGGTTTTCCTGGTGAGGGCTTAAGCTCCTCTCCAGTAACAACCTGGAGAACATTTTCCCGACGTAGCTTTGAGATGATCCGGAGTTTCCATATCTGAAAATTGTTGGGTCCAGTGAGAACTGGACATGCGGATGTATCGTGTGCTGTGGTCATGGTTCCGAGGTTGCCGTGTCAAATACAAATTATTTCCTGCATAGCTTTTGTGCACCAGGGCTCATAACCTAATAATTCTATGTGAAACTCAGCCGCTGCCCAAAAGGCTATAAAAACGACTGTATTATTTACCTATGTGAAACTATAATAGATGTTAGTTCAAGGTGATCTCTAATAAATGTAATGTAACATACCTCAGCCGCTGCCCAAGAGGTTATAGAAATGACTGAGGTATTCCTATACTAAACCCCCTACTACTTATAGCCGGAGGTGCTACTCGCTATAGTATAATGACTCCTAGGAGAACAATGGTGACTCCATGGAGTGGTGGCTATGCTCCATGGAGAACAATGGCTGCTTCGGCAGAGACTGGGTTTATCCGGTTTTGTCATATCTGCCAATAGACAGTTTGATTAGGCTTCTAGAAAACAAGATGCCAGTGCAAGGCTTCAATGGCATCCTGGATGAGCTTTTGCTCGCCGGGTTCCTTACCATTGACCAGCTTCTTATTTTACAGGTTGAAGCTCAGAGCACAATGGGAGACATGGGTATAGCAAAGGCCAGTATTTTGAGGTCCTACGCAACGCAATGCATAATGCCAGTTTTCAGATTGAAAGGTGAGGGGGATAAAATGGCAATCAATCTTGACGAGGTTGAAAGTGAGGTTAGAGATGAGATTGAGATCAAATATGAGGATAGTGCTGAGGTAATTGAGATAGAAGATGAGGTTTCCGGTTGGGGATAATATGAGGATGAGTATGGGAGCACTTCAGGTGTGAGTGACTTGTGATAACAAGCAACCTGCAAAGGATAAGTGAGACACTATAGTAGACCTGACCTTTTAAATATTGCTAGCCAATTTTTCTTCTATAATAGTAGAGAGCTGGTAGTATGCCCACTTTAATTATGCAATGTACTCGTTGTGTCTAAACCAGCCATAAATCTTCTCTGGTGTGATTGTTGAATAAATAGCCTGCTAGATTAAAGCATATGGGTCGCACAAGGGGCCTTTGGTTTCCCCAAGTACGTAGTCACAATTATTCCACAGCTAGGCCTTGACTGCAAAAATGCTTCTTCAATGGGGTTGAGGTCTGGTGAATAGGACAGCAGATACAATAGATGCATTCCCCTGGTACATAACATGTCAGTAAGGAACAAATTTAAGCAAAATATGCTTACCGCTCTTCCACAAGTTCTGAGATTCCAGGGATCTTGTATTTGGCCGAGTGTTCCTTCAATGAATTCCAAGAAAGCATCACCTGTAAATGGACGGTCAAGGACTTCAAGGTGGATGACACCATCCAAGGCAATCACCAGTAATATTGAGTATCTTTTTCCACGGACCAAAAAGTCCCTTCGGTGAGCATAACCCCCATGTGGTGCCCATGTATATGGCCGGCATAAGGTTATGCAATTGAAGTGTGTTTTGTCGGCAAACACCAATTAGTCTGCCTAAAAGTGGTCACTGACCAACATTTTGTAGAGAGCACAATCATCTTCATCACGCTCGCAAGCAGGATGGGTCACCTGACACCAATGTTTTCTCAGTAGAAGTTATTAATACATCAGATGTAATAATTACCTTTTTTATTGTAAAACCCCATCTTTTCAAAGCTCAGAATTGTCATGAAGGAGGCTTGCACTCCACACACTTCTTGCAGCTGTTCCTGTAACTCACTTATCATCATATCAGGCTGCCTTTCTATGCAGCCCTCTAAGAACTACTTGTAGATTAATACTCAGACCCTGTGAAGATGGTAAAAAAAAACTCACCATCACATTGGGACTAGACAGTTTCCTAGGTCTTCCTGGGCAAACCAGTATTCTCTCAAGCTCTCCAGTTTGTTGGTATGTTTGTTGGATCCTCCTCACAGTCCTCATCCCTAGGTAACATAATATTTGACGGTTGGGAATAACATGTTGATGGAGATCAAGGGCAATGGCCTTGCATTCTTTGTGGATGTGGCACCTCATGTTGTACTCAAGGTTATACTCTGAGAGCCTACATGCCGCTCATCGGCACTGTGAAAAATTTCACACTCCGTCCAACCCCACTGTATGTGTAATTTCACATACCGGTTTATTGATCTGAATTCAGCTGTACACCGCTAATATTGTCTCACATTTTACCTATGATTGACAAAAGTACTAAGTCATTTATCAGCAGTAAGCCTGGTTAGACCCTTGGTCCGGGGTTCACTGACTAATTAAATCAAACCTCAATAATATGTTGTGGCACAATCATTTATGGGGGCATTAGATCCAAGGTCTGTGAGAGGTGTTTGGGTGGTATTGGGGATGTATGGTTGTCATCTATATAATATTTACAGTCTTGATTGTACCGTGGCTAAGTTTGTAGCATCTCTTAAATGTTCAATATAGATGTTTTTTGGACCTCAAACAAACCATGCGTAGACATTGATCAGAACATCACCATAAGTATACTTGTAATTCCACATTAACAACCTCAAATTTAAGCACAAAAGATGCATCAAGGACACAATATATTGCAAATCCATCAGAACATTCACAGTGATGAAGTCATTTTTAACGGCTACATGATAAGAATACGAGAGGATGAATGACTAAATACCCGCAGAAACTACATGGCCATCAAAAACTAAAGCAACTATGTCTTGGAATTTATCCCAAATTGCACCCCTGGTTGATATGTAGTCCATATCATTAGCAACTGACCTGCTTCTCCTCTCTGCATGAGCTAACGCACCCTTCTACACTATCCAGCCCTCCAAAAAAAATCCTTTGGGAGAAATTTTTGGGCTCCAGTGAGCCCATTTGCCGCAAGGAAACTTGGGATAGGCAGCAATATACTGTAGGCCATCCAGAAAACCTCTTGACCCCAAGTCCACTCCAGGGACTGTCTCATGTTCATGAGCTATCCAGCACTGTGTGTCGTAAGGATTGTAGCTGGACTGCAGAGGTAAGAATGACAGGGGGATGCTTAGCTCACATGTTTCCTGTCAATCCTTCAGCGCAAAATTAACAGGAAGTATGTGCTGATACATACCTCTTGATTTTTGGAGAAGACTGACATTAAACTTTTCTCCCCATACTTGAAATCCACAGGCCCCTCCTTTATCACAGGTGTGATGCCAGCACAGTCTGGCAGTAGTGTAATTGTTACCTTCAATGGCTGGATTACATATTTTTTGTCAACACCACCATTCATGAGAGGAAAAACTCATAACCTCTCCAAAGGAAATCCTTGAAGTTGGAACTGATCCTTCAAAAATAATTGCCACATTCAACGGGCGCAATCTATTCCTGGTGCCCCAGTCCCTGTTAGTGACCTGAGGATATAAAATAGTAGAAGTGACTGTTGCCATTGAGTTGGTGAGTTGGAGGGAAAACGGACAAGTGTGGGAAGTTGAACACCAACACTAGGGTAGCTGTGTTGCTTACACTGGCATCTGTTGAATAACCAAGTCCTGAGGCCTGTAGCTAAAGCTTGATGCAAAGGCAAACATGTTTTGATCATGTGGTGTCTTCACCTTCTCTCTATTGCAATTCTCCCTCGCCATACAATAAACCTCACTCTCCCACTGACCCCCAAGACCAGCCATCTGATCTTCCACTTCTATTTCATGATTTATGGGGATCAAATGCTGGCTCCCAAACTTTCAGGCTACAGCCTGGAGTCAACATCTACTAGGCCTATGCAAATCCTTAAGCAAGGGCAATAGTACTTTTTCATGCTGTTTGTGTCCTGCCACTGAAGAACTAGGGATTGAAGGCAATGACAACAATTTTGGCATTGAATATCCAGGTAGGGCAAACTTTATCTGATTCACGTCTGAACTCATTGCTTTATAGATATACCTGAGAACTTGTTTGAAACATCACAAAGTGATGTTCATTCCAGCTCACCTACTTATCCATGGCCATCTCTAGCGGTACATTTGTTATTTTACCTTTTTTCTCTTATCAAAACTATGCCAATTTTACCCACATGTTTGCGACTGAGTTTCAATTCACTGCAACTTTGATTTTCACAACCTCAGCAAAAGGCCATCTTATCCTGGGTAAATGAATTGCTGGTGCACAATGTTCCAATGCTCTACGTGTTGAAAAAATGCCAAGAAAAAATTTGCAACCTGGTAGGCAACCCCACCAAAAAGTGACAAATTATGACACTTGTTTATAGTATGAGAAAACATGCATTGGCCAGGGCTTGAACCTGGGACTCCAGCTTTCATGGTCTGGTGCTTTACCAACTAAGCTACCAAGGCGTACTTGGAAAGCATACTGATTGGTTGCATGCCCAGAAGGTCCAGAATCACTGTACACGGGTGCAGATCCCATTGTGTTGTGATAAAAAGAAGACTACCAATTCTGGCAATATTTTCTATCAGAATTCAGTGGGTAAAGCAATTGCAAAGGTAGGTATTCTTTTATTATATGTGTCAGCAAATTTAATTCTACCCCATACTTTGCAGGACTATTCTAACCTGATAATTAGATACGCAATGCAAGACTATCCTGAAGAAGGCGATGGTACCATGTCTCAGGTCCATCAATGTTACTTAACCTCCCTCCCGTCCTCGCTGTACCTTCTATCCTTGTCAATGGCAAGATATACTTTGTTGACGAACTCCTGCAACAAATCAATGGCACCTACTTTATCCCCAAAAAACTTTTTCAGTCTTGAGCTGAGGAGGGTAACAAGATTCTAGCCATTGGCCACTCTGTGATGCCATCTGAGGTACACCTGCTTTGATCCTGATTACTGACAACAAATTACTGACAGATCTTTACCAAATGTAGGGCCGGTTTTATGTTGATCCAGAGAGGGTTATAGCACCTACA
The DNA here is from genome assembly GCF_000218685.1 of Serpula lacrymans var. lacrymans S7.9. NCBI lineage: Eukaryota > Fungi > Basidiomycota > Agaricomycetes > Boletales > Serpulaceae > Serpula > Serpula lacrymans. The sequence goes on along the minus strand of NW_006763290.1, from coordinate 1,242,448 downwards.
TCTACATTTATGCAGACATTTGTCAAAATACAGGCTGACCCATTGGAATTTTCAGGCTTTACAGGTAAGCTTTCCCTACTAACAATTTTTTCAATCTTCTAACTTGAATGCTGCTTAGATCCATCTGCACACTTTGCCACTCAAATGCCTAACCCTCTTCACACCAAATCAGGTGGCTGGTTGGTGCTCACAGTTTCACTGATTGTCTTCATGGATGACATGTCGGGAAATGTTTCAAAGCAATAGAATAAGCATCACATAGTGTATATTCAAAGTAGGTCTTTTATTTCTGTGTTTTTCTTTTGCTTTGTAACTTTGTTTCTACAGTGTGGAGCTACTTGGACTCCTCAAGAGACACGCAATGAAATTCTGCAGCAAGTTGACATTTCACTCAAGTCAGGTGGAACCGAGAAAGTGAAAAATGCAGGTACAAACTCTGGCATATGCGATAGTACTAGTGCATCAATTGTTCAACAACTGCTTGCCCAGTGCAAGCAGTTGCAAAAGCGCGAAGCCGGAAAACCTGCTTTACCTGAATCTGAAGTGTGCCAGCGACTGGAACAGGAACTTGAAACATTACTGCGCGGTTCTATGCTTGACAACAATATAAACCCATTGTTAGGCATGCCAGCTGTGGTTATCCATCAAGACACTCCCACAGAGATTTTGCACACCGTACTGTTAGGGGTAGTAAAGAATTTTTGGGGACAAATAGTCTGGCTGCTTGATAAGTCCCACTTGCTAACTACTTTGCAGACACAGCTTGAATCCATCAGCAAGAATGGCCTTAATTCAGTACAACTTGAGGCAGAATACATCTATTGTTTCAAGGGCAGTCTCATTGGCAAACATTTCAAAAATCTGGCCCAGGTAATGCCGTATATTACATATGACCTAGTTTCTCAAGATGTCTTGGACGCTTAGAGTGTCATTGGCAACTTGGTAGTACTTTTGTGGCACACAAAAATAGATCACACCAAGAAGTATTTGATGAGTCCCATTACAGTTTAATTGAAGGCTTGAACACAGACACTTACACAAAAAATCATAGGCTCAACTCTCGTGAACCATCAAAGAGTTCTTAAATATCACAGTGAAATGCACACCAAGCATTCTGATCACAAAACCAAATTTTCGTTTTCTCCTTCACTTACCAGCCTTCATATGCAGATTTGGTCCCACTTTACTCTTCTCAATTGAATGATACAAATTATTCAACCACATATTCCGCCTTTCTTCAGTTTACAGCAACCGCAAAGCTCCTAGTGTTACAATCTCTATTGGACATTTAAGGACTACTCATTTCTTTTTACTCATCGGTTATACCATCGGACCGATGACTCATTTCCTTCACATACATTTCCATTCCTCTCGCATTCACAGTACCTATTATAGTACTTAGTCCTCAACAGACGGACCTGCCCTAGATAGGACCTAACTCCTATCACCGATTCCTTTCCCTTATAAATACCATGTAACAGCAGTAGTATTTTCTAATACAATTCTACGCAGTTTACGCTTACAAAGCTAGACTCCTAAGATCAGACTTCTATTCAGAAGAAGACCAACTCCCGTTGGAAAACCTCCACCCAGAACTATGTTCTCGAACTTGTCTTCGGATAAGTCTCTTTACAAACCTCGGCGAACCCTCAGACTTTGTTAAGCACTTTGTGCGTAACACCTAGCCAAGGTAGCTGCCAATCCTTTGCATCATAAGACGCCATCAAACACATTGCTACAGGGGGGTACTGGTGTGACTCTGCAACTGGAAACTTGCTTAGTGCAGGTCATGTGATAACAAACTACATTGCTAACCACCCAGAGCAACAACGGCTATTGAGTCTTCATTCAAATACCAAGAAGGTAGCTGGTTCAGCCAGGTTAATTACAACAGCACCAGGCAAGATGCCCGGGAGTATCCCCTGGCAATCAACACGCTCGTCGAATATTTACATCAACACAGCAAGCATAGCTGACTTTTGTCACACCCAAAATTGATGAAAAAGCCTGAAAGTAGTTAAAATATTTGATTGTACTTTGGACCTACAAGATTTTGTGAGAATAATTTATTTTTGTTAACATATTTCTATTTTTCCACACAAAACATAGTATTCATGGAAATATGTCAACCAAGATACATCATTCTCACAAAATCTTGTAGGTCCAAAATATAATCAAATATGTTAACTACTTCCAAGCTTTTTCATTAATTGTGGGTGTGACAAAATTTGGTTATGCTTGCTGTGCAAGTACTAATGTAGTGCCAACCTAGTGCCCCTGTCAATCAACCTAGGTTGTTGAAGGCATTAACATTTATTGCACAGAATAGAAACAAAGCAAAACTTGGGAGCCACATAGTCATCTCCTCGTTGTCTAATGGAGCCAACCCCCGTGTTGGCAAAGTAGAAGAGATTCTTGTAACTGAGAAGAAGTCCAGAGTGTCCGCTTATATAGCTGTTACTTATCTAGAGTTCCAGCCCTCTGTACACACCAAACTTCAAATACATATCCTGCGGATTACAGATGCACAGAATTTTCTAACTGCTGAAGTAAGTTCATTGTGATCCTCGCTACTACATATTACACCGACCACCGGGAAGAACTTTGTGGTTACAGTTAATGTTCTCCATGATTGTATTACTGCAAATTGTAGCAAGACTGCCATGGTGCCTGTGCGTTAAGAATACAGCGAGACCACAAAAATTACCCAAGTGGTCGTGCACAAGCAATTTAATCAATGTTTTCTAAATATTTACTCACTACATGATTACAGACACATTTATTTGGTAGTTCCCTCTCAAATTTGCGCCAAAACACCTCAGGTAAACAATGTTGAAGAGGCCCAACTTAATGCAGCAAAGTTTATACATGAAAAGAAGGCTGCTCAAGGTGTTGAAGAGCAAGACACAATTGGCTCTCTTGAAAGCCAAGGAGTTGTAATACCAACACCAGCCTTTGATTGTATGCCAAGTAGACGAGAAACTAAAAAGGAAATAGTAAGAGCAATAGTTATGCAGTGCCCATCTCTCCACAGCTCAATTTGCCATTCCAGCCCAGGCCCTCAAACATTCAGCTCTTGTCTCCATTGACACCACAACCTGTCCCACCTCCTCACCAGAATAACCATAGTCACAATCTGTATCCTCTCCCAACTTTTTTGCAGTGTCCTAGCCCATCTCACTACCATGATCGTAGTTATGATTCTTTGCCCATCCAGAACTCTACGCCAGGTTCTGGTCCATCTCAGTTCTTGCACTACCATCATCATCTTCCTTCTGTACCAAATTCACCTCTACAACCGAGTCATCTACACTACCAGCATCATCTCAATGCATATCCGGGACTGCATTTAACACTACAACATAGAATTTCTCATTTTCTGCATCATCAGCTGCCTGCATTAAATCCCTATCCACACAGTGACCAGTCCCAAACAACTTCACTCCATTCATATTTGCCATTCCAGCCTATGCCCCGTCCTTAATATCACAACTCCAGCTAATGTTCACATGTTTCACCCTATGAAGTATTATTTCTCTTATTTTTTAGGGGCTTCACAAGATGAATGCTTTGCTTGCTTCTGTGTTTGCGGAGACATGGAACTTGAAGTGTATCACTTATGTCTGAGTTTTGCCCAACCCTTTTGAAGCTTTTTTGCTTGCCATTGTCCTCTGAGCTTGCTGTGTCACTGATTTTTTCTGGTATGGCAGGTCAATTGTTTTTGCTTGCACAATTCAAGCGTCAACAGGTCACAGATGGGCTTGCAAAAAGAGGGGGGAGTTGAGTTCTCCTCCAGACTCCCCATCAAACTTGGGCGACAACCTTTCACTGAGCCCTCCAAGGACTCCTGGGGGATTCCCAACTTGTTTGACTTGTCCCCATTTGACTCAGCAGATGAGTTCAATCCAACCAGCATTAAGTGTCTCGAAGGGCTGGGAGTGGAGCTAAGCAAAAGCTACAAGCTCCCTCCATGCAGCTTAGATAATTTTGCAGAGACAAGTAACCTTAGTTATTCTATGTTGATATTGATGGTGATAATTGTCTTTACAAGTTGGGAAGTACGGTAAAAATGTTACTCAACATAAAAGGCCATCTTCTGGCAATGGACACTGTTGGTCGGGGGTCCAAACGAGACACAGCTATGGAAATGTTGGACTTGGCTGATTTTAAGGTATATTTTTTCTTCTTTTAATTCAGGAAGATTTAATTGTTAACTACTTAAAAACTGTTGAATGACCGTCTACAAGCATGCTTGTTCTCTCCAAACCTCACAGCTTATGTGACAGATCTGGGAGACCACATTTTTGTAAGTGGATTTTATCAAACTTTTTTGGTTTCTAACATCTTGTATAGGAATTTTTGGAGAAAAACCCGAATGTCTTCAAGATCAAACAGGAATTCCTTCAAAATCCCAAAATGCAAAGTAAAGTGGTGTCATTAAGTAAAGATTTACTAACATTGGCAAGAGGAAACATAGAACCAAAGGTCAGTATTTAATAAATGTGTAGGTAGACAAGGACTTATTTTATTTGATTCTAGCTATGGACCAGCATCCAGCATCCAGAAGAAACAGGATATCACCACTTTGACAAAAGCCCTCATTCTGCCAGGAATGATGGAGATAACCATGGCGCACTGGGTGAGGATTGTCTTCTTAGTAAGTCACTCTCACCTAGGCCACTACAACATGCTCACTGATGTATAGTGTACCTCCCTGTGTAACAATCAAGAGTTTGTATACTCTGGCGCACAACTCAGACAAGCAGTAGTGAAGTGAGTGGGAGTGGTTACCCCTTAAGGTAGGACCAAGTTAGCTGTGGGTAAACAACAGGAGGACTTGCTGGGGAGTCTCCTTGATCTATTGGGGCTTATATACATCTACAGATGATGAAGGCAGTGGCTGATGATGTTATAGGGCACAGCCCGTGTGACCAGCTCCACTGCGTGAGAGATTTGTAGCTAAGAATAAAGAAAAGCAGTGCAGCACAAGAAAGTGGAGTTTGAACCAAATAGAAAGTGCCGCATGGCACAATGTGTGAAAACTACAAAAGAAAGTTAAAGTGAGAATGAAGTTCAAAGGTCCAAAAATTATGTATTGTAACACCCTGGTTGAGTTTGCAGGACTATTGCATCACAAGGCTCCAACTGAGATACTCTTTATGACCATGAAGAAGCCAGTAGTGATAATGGTGATGGCAACCAATTTGAAGGCAGAGCTATGACTCCAATGAGCGAGCGAGACATAGAAAAGACAGGCAGCAAGGCAAGGTTGCCCTCCTTATGGAAGGATGAACAATTCTGGGTATACGTCAACTGGTTGCTTGAAGAGGTTCAGGAACATGGAAAGAAGGGGACTAGTTCCACTGAGGAATGGGAAGATAATGTAAAAGAGTGAGTCGTTTAGCTGTTATATTTGTGTGACGGTGATTTGACCCATCAGGAAAAACCCTTTTGCTATATAGCGCTATATAGCCACCACCTATATATATAAATGCATTCATAGAAACTATAGTACTATCAGTGCAATCATAGCTCTTATAGCTCTTATAGCACAGTAGCAGGCAAAATTACAACCAAGGGGAGAAGTATCTATAATTCCCTTAAACTCTGGATTAATCTAATATACTTGTTCAATAATAGAAAGAGGCCAAAAATGTTTGGAGTCAAGTATATTATTATGGGCAAGGTACTATAAGTGCTCTTATAGCCTATAGCAGCCTACATAGCTCCTATAGCTGTGAAGGTCATAGTTATAATATAGTTCAAGGTGCTTAAAAGGGCTAATAAATCATACAGTATTAATTAATTATGTAGCCTGTATTGGTGAAATAGTAGTTTGTATCTTTGATATTTATAAAATAAGAATAATAATTTATCCAAATATAAGTGGTGACAATGAGTAAAAAAATAATCTAAGTCCATGAAAGGTCAATATATAACACCTGTATGATATATTTTATAAGCTCTCATGGTGTAGTGGATAAATGTGATGTGTGGCTATAGGTTGCTTTGTCACCCAAAAGCTGACTAGCAGGTTGAGAGTTCAAATCCTGTCTGTGTTAATTTTTTTTATCAGCCACACAACAATTTCCAACATCTATAAGAGCATTTATAGAGCTATATGAGGCTCTATAGATGGCAGAGGGTCTATAACAGGTTTGACCACTATAACAGCTTTATGAGTACTTATAGTGCTATAGAGCTCTATATAGCTACCCCCATTTTTCCGGATGCCCTTGTTACAGCTTCTTCACTGAGATTCTCCAAGTCAACATGGCAACCTATGCTGAGCCAGGGAGACTGGTCCCTCCGGTCAACACAGTGAGCATTGAATGGCAGAGGATGACTCATGCTCAGTTAATCTGGTGATCACAGTCTCCCTAAGTGTTTTTTTTTTGTTTGACTATCCTACCGTTCTTTAATCTACCTTGTGTCTGCCAAATTGTTATTTACAGTCATTCATATTGTTCTTTTGTTATTCATTCATGGCACTAACCATAGTATCATATTGTCTCACTTGAGAATCTAATGTTATCATCATGTTCTTGCTATATGGTGCAAAACAGTAATTTTAATTTGACAATGTGGGATGGACACTTGTACAAAATATTATCTGACAGCGGGTGCAGCAGGTGATGCTGCAAACACTTCACAAAGGGTTAAAACATTCTATGGGGGAAATTGTCGCTAAACGACTTCCCCAACTTATCACCACTCGTATTCTCTGCACATTAAACAGAGGCCCCAAATATGTGGCTCTGACATTGGCAAGATGCCAGTCTATCATTGTGAGTATTGCATCAGTAAAACAAACTAAACAATTACTGCTATGAACATAGCCGGATCATTCATGAAGGTGTTGTATTGTCCATTTGGGACTATTGCGTCTGACATGTAATTATGATCTCTTTGGGTATTACCTGAAACATGTCGACAAAACTCATCTGACAAATAGCTCCGCAGACCTCTGCGAGAGGTAGTGCTCATTTACCTTGGAGAGGTTGGCCCGGATTGGCGTAGTAATGAACTATCAGAATAAATACTAGTCTATACTATCGTTGGACAATAGGTGCAATTGGTCTGGGGAGAAGTTGAATAACTCACCAGTCGTTGAGCTTTAGACTGTCGGAACTTGACCAGTAGATATAATTTTTAGTTTTCTAGCTGCCTATGTAGAAAAATAAGCAAGAACTTGAAGCATTGGAGCAGCGGAACAAAACTGAAAAGACGACACATGTTTTGGAATGGTTCTGCAATTTCTGGTCACGCTGGGTCACAGCGGCACTCACAGACCAAATCAGGCGGAGCTTACAAGTCAAATTCCGCCAGGTCACACCAAGTCCTGATGCTGGTGGTATGTATGTGCGGTACGTACCGAAGCGGAGCTAGCGGTCCTTGATTGATTATCTTGGTGTGTGATTGCCTGTTTCGGTCGCCTAGTCACGACTCCATCATTGTTTTCGTTTCTCCAGACGCTTTGAGGCCCCAATCAGCTCAGTAAGTATCTGGCATTGTAGGGACCTACCTATTGACGTTTTCTAGAAAGATATTGCAATATTCCCAGCACGAGATCTGGTCAAATCTGGCCATCTTTCCCTCAAAATTCACACTTCTGGAGTTCAAGAGCATAGTGTCAGGTCTGTCGTTGCTGCTACAGATAAGCTATTCACTAAATTTTTTCACAATTATATTCTCTATACTATATTCTACATCTAACAATTTTCTAGCTACCTGTACAGTGATCGAGCCTCCGGAGGCCCAAGTGCATATCTCTCACCGGTTGCATCCGGTGTCCAACGATAGTAGTGAGAACGGTGATTGAAAAAAAATATGCCGATAGGCGGCATGTACAAGGTTTTCATCCGTAACCATCCGGTAACAGTGTGAATTAGAGTTTCGACGGACATCAAATAATATTCTTGATCACCTCCCGACTTATGACCTTTTCCATCCGTAACTCGAAGACCACTATATCATCAAGGCCTTTTCAGTAAAGAATGGGTAGGTCCATATAATATGGAGACTATATCTTTTCTGGTTCTGATATTCTTTTTCAGACTACCAGGTGAATACTCATGTAAACTCACCCACTAAATGTGACTGAAGAGTCGATGCTTGTAGAATCGTGTTGGGTCGAAATTTGGCGGTGGAGGCGTGGCGGGGGCATCCGAATCGAATATTGATAGGAGGGAGCGTCTGAGGAAACTGGCACTGGAAACTATTGACCTTGCCAAGGTTTGGATTTTGCCGATATCCTTGTTTTTTCTTCTTATCATCGAGAGTTCTTTGCCGTTATAGGATCCTTATATTCTCCGCAATCATCTTGGATCTCTCGAGTGCCGTCTTTGCTTGACCTTACACACAAACGAAGGCTCTTACTTGGCTCATACTCAAGGCAAGAAACACCAAACAAATCTCGCCCGTCGTGCTGCTCGTGATGCCAAAGATACACAGTTAATGATCGCTCCCACTCAAAGCAATGTGCAGCGCAAAGTGTTTCTCAAAATTGGACGTCCAGGTTATAGAGTCACGAAAGTGAGGGACGTGGACACGGGAAAGGAGGGTATGATGGTGCAAGTACATTTGCCACAAATGAAGCCTGATGTGATACCTCGACGAAGGTTCATGAGTGCTTGGGAACAAAAGAGAGAGCCACCCAACAAAGCGTATCAGTATCTTGTTGTGAGTACAAACAAGGTTGATACAAAATTCTATATCCTTGATATTTTGCATAGGTTGCGGCTGAACCATATGAAACCGTTGCTTTCCGAATCCCAGCTCGAGAGATCGAAGACGAGTCAGACGATGCGGGATATTGGAACTGGTCGCATTGGGACACTGACACGAAGCAATATAGCTTCCAGTTCATGTTTCGTCTGCATGGCCCAGACCGGAAGATATTTTCGTGATATTTTAGATTCAAGATAAAGTTGTTCATTTAAAATGTCCATTCTTCGGAAGGGGCAGGTTTCTGTCAGCCAGAAAAATCCACCTCTTATGTTTCGATGTGTAACAGTAACTTGTGGCTATAAATTGTACAGCTTTACTTATTTGTACCAATTCTTCAATCAACCTTTTGTCTTATCAAAGGTTTTCAGCCCCTATTTTCAAACGGCGAATTGAAATGATAAAATGTTTTACATTATGGATGTGAGAGATGGATTTGCTGTCAAGGTATACACTGAATACAAGATAGCCCTACAAAATTTCAAGGTCCAAAAACTGAACTGTAACACTAACCCCCCTCATAAGGCTTGACTTCCAGGCTCCGCCAAATTCCAGAGGTAGTGGTTGAATTGTTGGGCATTGGTTGAAAAAGGGTATCAAAAATATTTAAATCCATGCCTCTAAGCTTCCTAGGAGCTAAGGGATTCTTAGAATAAAATTTGTGAACAGTGTTACAGAAATTGTTCAGATGGGCTTCTGGTTCCCATGTTCTGTCCTCCTCTGTGATGTTCCACTGTATTTTATATGATGTGATTGCTGAGTAAGTAAAGATATGATGTCATGTCATGTGACCAGTCACATGATGAGTCTAGACATCAGTTAGGTGATGTGCTTTTCAAAAGTAAAAGTCAAAAAATAAAAGAAAAAAAAAAATATAAAAAATAAAAAATAAAATAAAAGTGAAAATAGATGCTGAAAATGCTGTTGTAACAAACTCTTCTTCACCTTCCTGAGTGACTGCAACCGGTCTGGGTTGGTCCATGCACTGTCTAGGAAACAGCCCTTTCTATGGTTTTACACGGCTAATATTAATTGTGAGTACTACTCTTATTTATTTTGGGAGTTCTACTCTGACTCCATGGAGGATAAAGCTACCATGCTTTGTCTTTTGCTTGTGGAGTTTATATCTCTCAATGTTTCTGTTTTGATCAAACTTGATCCGGAACACAGGTTTTGATGTGATGGGTTTTACTCCCTTTGGAAGTGGGTTAGTGTCATATACTGCATTAATATTGAGACTTAGGAGCTCCTCCTCCAAGGCAGACTTCTATAATTCTCCATCCGGACGTGATAAGGTTTCCTTTAGTGTCCTTGGAAGGTCTGTGTTAGATGGACCGGTACTTGCTATTCTAGCAAAGAATGTCTCCTCTGTATCAGATGTTTTTTCATGAACCTCAGGAGTGTTAGGTTTCTCCATGGAGTTGTTATGCTGCTCTTTTTGAGACTGTTCCTCACTTAGAGTCCTTTGATAATCTCGGTTTTTGTCTGCAGGACGGGTCTGGTGACTGCTTCTGTGTACTCCTAGGACTTCAGCAGGCATGGCTGCTCTTTTAGGAACTTGTGCAGGTACTCCAGGGAGTAGACGCATTTGTGTGTGTATTGCCCCACTCACTCCTGAAGGAGTTGAATCACTCCTCAGAGGCATTGGGTGACTCCTTGGAGGTGTTGTATGCCTTCCAGAAGCTGATCCAATAGACAGGCTGTCTAGCTGTATTTGGACTTTTTCCACATCAGCTGGCTGTATGTTGAGGGGCTGTCCTCCCACTGACTGTGACTCTACTTTGGCTTTCCATTCTGAAGATGGCCAGTGTTCAGGTCTTGGTTTTGGCTTTCCATTCTGAAGATGGCCAGTGTTCAGGTCTTGGTTGTAGAGACAGGTGCTCCCACTGCTCTCGGAACGTCTCTATGGTTCCATTGCTTGTGGAACATCTCCTTGGAGATGTGGTTCCATTTGCAATTCATTTGGATCTCGGATCCAAGGGTCAGGATCATTTGCAATTCATTTGGATCTCGGATCCAAGGGTCAGGATCATCCTCCTCCAATGTATTTTGGTCTGGATAGTGAGCATTCTCTGGAATGAGTCCCTCCCACTGATCTGTGCTAGTGTCTGTGTTCCAGAGAGCAGTGTCGTCCTTTTGTACCTTTCCAAATTCATTGAATATGACATGCCAACTGGAAAACACAGTCCGTTTTTCAGTGTCTAGGAGTTTGTAGGCTTGCTTTCCATGTGTGTAGCCAATCATTATGTGCCCTTTGGAGTAAAACTTCCCTTGCCTTTTGTCTTTTGGAATCAAGGCATATGCTTGGCATCTGAAAAAGCAAAATAAAGTTGGATCAACTCTCCTTTTAAACAGTATTTCATATGGGGTCTTTCCATGGAGTCCTGATGCTGGGCTGCATGCTGTAATATATGCAGCTGTTTGCATGGCATCTACCCAAAATGACTTTGGGAGCTTGGAATCATGGAGCATAGTGGTTGCTAATGTAGCCAATGTCTGATTCATGTGTTCTGCAATGCCATTTTGTTCCGGAGTATCTGCAGCTGTAGTTTCTTGGACGACACCATCTTCTTGGAGTTGATTTTTGAATGCATTGCCAGTATATTCTCCTCCCCCATTGCTCCAGAGGAATTCTGTGTATAGTGGAGTGAAGTTTTCTTTTCCCAAATGAGTCCAGAAGAATGTTTGGACATCTTCTTTCCATTGCTTGTATCGTTCCAGTGCTTCACTTTTATGTTTTAGGAAATATATCCATGGAAATTTGGAGAAATCATTTGACACTCTGAGGTGTTGTGTGGTTTGGCTTTGTGGAAGTCACACCACTTCTCCTCGGATTTGAGTGCTGATTCAGAACCTCCAGGGGTCTTCCCTGACTGTCGTGCAACTTCTGCAGTGATCCGGATCTCAACTGCATCAAAGGTAAGTTTATTTTCCTCAATTGTGTTGATTACCGATGACTGAAATATTTGCCATTCAGGAGTGCATGGGAGAGATTGGAGAAGAGCAAAGGCCATAAGTTTGGTATCAACTCCTAGTTTCATTCCGGAGAGGTGTGAATCAATTGTCCGGATTTTCGCAATGTGGTCCTGGATAGGTGATGTCCCATCCCAGGACAATTTGGTGAGTTGCTGGAATGAATAGAAGGCCAAGGCAATGTTGGACGTCTGATGGAGTGAGACAAGTTTATCAAATAACTCCTTGGAGCTGGTGAGGTCTCCAGTCCTCATTAGGAGGGCATTGGAGATGTGGTCCTGTGTGCCTTCTCATCCTTAAGTATCCAGGTGATTTCAGGATCCTCTGAGGAGGTGGGCTTTCCTGGTGAGGGCTTAAGCTCCTCTCCAGTAACAACTTGGAGAACCTTTTCCCAATGTAGCTTTGAGATGATCCGGAGTTTCCATATCTGAAAATTGTTGGGTCCAGTGAGAACTGGACATGCGGATGTATTGTGTGCTGTAGTCATGGTTCCGAGGTTGCCGTTTCAAATAAGAATCATTTCCTGCGTAGCTTTTGCGCCACCAGGGCTCATAACCCAATAAATCTAAGTGAAACTCAGCCGCTGCCCAAGAGGCTATAGAAATGACTTATTATTTACCTAAGTGAAACTACAACAGATGTTAGTTTAAAGGTGATCTCTATTAAATGTAATGTAACATACCTCAGCCGCTGCCCAAGAGGCTATAGAAATGACTGAGGTATTCCTATACTAAACCCCCTACTACTTATGGTTGGAGGTGCTACTTGCTACAGTATAATGACTCCTAGGAGAACAATGGTGACTCCATGGAGTGGTGGCTATGGTCCATGGAGAACAATGGCTGCTTTAGCAGAGACCGGGTTATCCAGTTTTGTCAGTACCTTGAAGAAGCACACAATTACAAATAGCGCTTAAGCCTAAGCAAATTTTTGCACTTTGCAGATGGTGACAAGTTGGTTTATGCCTACTTTTGTGAAGGGTGGGTGGATCCGGTGCGTTACAAGCCCCGCTGACTCTCCGCCCTAAAATAGAGGATCATGTGTGATCATCTAAAAAGTTAGTACGTTGGATCTGTAACCCTTACGAAGAATACGCAGAATTTCTCTTAGACTTCAAGTTGTTTCTCGTCATTTGTTCATGCCGCTATCATCTCTACCCGCGCCTGCTTTACAGGCGTCCAGGGCAGCGCTTTCATCTGCACTTGCCGACCAAGGCGGCCCCAATGAACAAATCATTACTCAGTCTACAATCCACGAGTCTGGCGATAATCCAGAAGTCGACATGCAAGCGCAAGCAGAAGGTATTCGTACTGTCTTCAGCGATCCCACCAACTTCAACGTAAAGGTGAGTCTCAAGAGCTTTTATTGTAACTTTTGGGCTTAGATTGATTCTCATCAGCATCCACTTTACTCTCCTTGGACTCTATGGTTTGACTCTCCTGCGACCAAAGGTCGTAATCTACCACAGACTCCTATATCCTCTTTCCCTCAGACGCCTATCCCCCAAACACCAAGCGTTGCTGCTGCTCAGGGTTGGATGGAAGATATTAAGAGGGTTATCAGCTTTGACAGTGTAGAAGAGTTTTGGGGGTAAGTTCGTGTTCAAATGGCCTTTCGGGATATTTTGTCTTATGGAGACGACAGATTGTACAACAATATTGTCCCGCCTTCACATTTGCCCCAGAAAGCGAACTACTATCTTTTCAAGGTTTGTGGATAGCGTCAACTTGTCTATATTATAGGTTCATTTTTCAATAGGAAGGTATAATACCGGCTTGGGAAGACGATGCAAACAAGAACGGAGGAAAGTGGAGCATTCAGCTACCTAAAGATAAGAATCGTAATAACATTGACAAGATGTGGTTATATACTGTGCGTTTCATCACATCCGATAATATACAAACCCAATATTCTATGTTAGATGCTAGCTGCAATTGGCGAAACTTTCGACCCGCATCTTGCACATGGGTGCCCCGGAGACTCGTCGTACACTCAGTCTTTGATAACAGGTGTAATTGTCTCTACTCGACCTCAATTTTATAGACTATCGATCTGGACTAGATTAGCTCCGACTGGAGGTGGAGAGGACGACGAGAGGTTGCGTGAACGTATCGAGACTGTTGGAAAGCATTTCAAGACGAGCGTGCTCGGCTATTCAGAAGGTCAAAAATTAGCTGGTCCTCTATCGACTGAAGTGGAGTTTCTGTCACACAAGGATTCGGAGAAAAAGGGCAAGGTTGCAAAGAAGCTCATTGTCTGAATCGGCTGCGGTACATTGACTCGTGCTGCCAATAATCTCAAAATATACTAGTTCAACAGACTGTGTGCTTTTCTAGTCTAAAGCCGAGATGATTCAAAGGAGTTAATTGCGTCCGAAAAATCGCTATTCGAGGCCTCCATCAGGAAATTGGTGAAGGTATGATAAGTGTATATGCCCTTAAATAGCACTACAGTTGTGGACAGACAAACTCAACAAATTAACCCATTGAATTAACACTCATTACCACAATGTTCTAGTCAACCAAAAATTGTGAAAATAGTGTATTTAGAACCCAATGATAAGATCTGCACGAGCCAATTTTGACCTAGATGATTTTTCAAATTCCTAACCCTAAATATTTGGCCATTCCCAAAACAATTCCCAAAAATTCCCAAAAAATCAGTATATGCACTAACTGCTAATTGCAGTTTGATTGTGCTGTCAGAAATTTTAAAATACAAACTTTGTCCACCTGTCGCTCCCACAGTTGTCCTGTAACTAGAGTGGTTAATACTTCTCTGATGCACCTCTAATAAGAGGGGATAGGCACTTTGTGCTGCCTCTTTTATTAATCCTTGGTTAATTAGATAGACTCTGGAAATGGGACACGCTGTCCTCCCCTTGCCACCGGAGTCCGGACCCGAGGGACCTGCACAGCCAGGCCAGATGGTATCATCAGTCACATTACCTCCAGGACGGCATCAATTTGACAACAACACAACATTGCTACAACAAGTTGTCACAATCTCTTCACCAGTGTCGCTGTCGCCATTGTCATCAACAGTGGACCATTCCTTTCCCTCTAACTGCCCCTTCCCCCCCGCTTATGTCACAAAACCCATGGATCTACAACCTGTGGAGGCTCCTGTTCATTGACAGCTTATGGGAACGCAGCTATGCCTATAGGCTGTCACTGCACAGGAGGTCATTCTAACACTATCACCCCAGTGCAGCGCGTCTTTGTCGCTGCCGCCAACAATGCAGGACACTTCCCCGCCACTCATAGAACTGGTACACACCATAAGGGCTCAAACAGTACCTTCACCACTGTCGCTTGCTAGCTCTCCCCATCCTCCCTCCAATTTGCCGACTCCCAATGTTGTATATACCCAGACACATCAAAGAGGCCTGTGCATTGTCCAGTTATAGGAACGTGTACCACATGCACCTATAACCTTTCAACGCACAGGCAATTCTGGCATACAATAATATGTCCTGAGGGGTGTCGCTTTGAACACTCAACTGCTGTTGGGGACAACGGTCACCCATATTACATTCAATTCAAGCGTGTCTAGTTGCTCTCACACTTCCCGCTCCCCAAGCCTTCTCGCCTCCCTTCACCCCACTCAGCTCCTATCACAGACATTTCTTCGTCTCATTGCTTCCATGTTTACAGTAGGTATGATATCCATATGTTTGGGGTACATGGAGGTGAGTACATGGAACATAATGGGGCATATGGGGATCTATTACAACATAAGCCATCATTGGTCCTTCACTCATCTTGGTGTTACAATTGACATACCAGCACCTACTTACGCTTCACTTTTTGTACTTTTTACTTTTACTTTTTCCAAGTCACATGACCAGTCATGTGACCATTTACTTTACTTTACATTTTTCGGACTTTTCATAGTTACATGACCAGTCATGTGACACATCACCTGACCAGTGTCTAGGCTCACCATGTGACTGGTTGCATGCTAAACATCAGACTTTAAACTTGATTTATAACTGTACAGTACCTCATGTATTTTAGTATATATACAGGAGCAATACATGGGGAAGGACTCAGCAAGTCCTCCTGTTGTCTACCAACGACTAACACGGTCGCACCTTGGGGGGAAATCCCTCCTTCTCATTACTCTTTTGAGTGTTTTTTTTGTTGTGCTCCAGTGCCCCAAGACTGTGTCTTGTTGGTGTTGTCACACTTGGTCAGGGTTTTCTCAGGACGACACAATGACCTCTGCACTCTTTGGTTACCTTTGGTTAGCTCTTTGTCGCTGTGGCGCAACCTGTCTATTATCTCCACCGCTAACCCTCTCATTCTCGCTATTCTGAGTGACCTGGCATCTCTTATGCACTACACCTGCATCAGATCTTTTTTTCCTCTTCTTCTTCAACACCTCACCCACTTGCTCACGTTCATTCAGCTGTGCCTTATGCTCTTGGAGTTGGGCTCAAGTCAGCTTCACCCAGTGACAGCTCCCAGTCTTCCATGCATCATGGAGTTTACAAATTTCCAGCACAGTGCCTATTGTGGATGGGTTGACAAAAGGCATGTCCTGTGGCCAACCTATGATCTTCACACCATGGGTAGAAACAATGGCTGTTTCATATTGATAATATACCATCTTTGTTTTTCGTTTCAAGATGCTTCCTGTTGTAACAGTGACTGAGTGTAATTGAATAGGGACAATGTGTACTTACGCAAGCCGCTCCTACAAAACCTGATGCACTGTTGGCGGCAGTTAGCAGGTTCTTCTTGTTCATGGACGGCTGAAATAATAATAAGATGAGAGAAGATTAAATTAACTCAATGCAGTACTTACTCTGATTTCGTGAACAAGCCCATTGTTCAAATAACATAGCAAGTTTGTCCGGGTCTCTCCCGACAAAATCCTCCCAGAAGTCCATTGAGTTATTGCTTCCATACCAGGTGGGCTCCCCCAAATATGTGACCGTGGGTCAGGAAAAAACAACCATAAGCACACCTGTCCTTGCAGCAAGATTATCGAGCTGAAAACAAGAAATCAGTGAGGATCATAAATGAAATGATGTCACTTTACCTCCTTTCCAATTCTATTTGCGGTTACCAGGACATCCCTTGCTGCTGCTAAATTGTTAGCACGGCTTCCCAAGGAATTGGTTTCACAATGATTGAGAAGGCGCCCACAAAGATTGTCGCATTCTTCTTTGCTTAGAGTAGAGGGATCACAGGTTTTGCTGACTATATTCTGCAGCTCTTGTAGATGCTTTCTTTCACCGGCCGGGAGATCTTTGGAGTATATATTAGTATTTTTGTACCATTACTATCATATGAACAATACCTGTATTGATTTCTGTTGATTTTGCGTGAACCATTGTGTTGTAGATATTTGGTGCATGGGTGTTTCTGTAATTACTTTCTGCACTGAGCTGTTTCATGGGGTCAAATGCATCCAATGCAGTTGTGGAGAAACAACAGTCACTAATACTCAATATAATACCACAAATTTGACTCACCAAGTATGCGTCAAGGCAGGAATCTATGAGGGGAAGCATAGAGTTATTGTAGAGAGATTATATGACAAATTGGCCTGGAAATGGAGTGTCAGTATTGTAGGAAATTAACAAGAAACTCACCGACATAAATTTTATCTAGCAGGCCTCATGGTGGTCCACAATTGGATTTGGTGATATCTAAAATGAATGTATAAGGCAAGTCTAAATTCCATCCAAAGGCATCACAGCACTGATGGGAAATTAGACATACCTTGTCAGATTCAAGCTGACTTGTTGATTGATGACTTGGTAATCAGCTCAGACTGGAACGTGTAGGTGGCATCACACATCAAGGCTTCTCCCAGTCATCTGCACCGGTCCGGCTTCCTGTGCGTCCTTCATCCTGTGGCAAATCTCAAATCCAAGTTGAGTGCAAAAGAGGGAAGAAGACAAAAATTTCACAGATTGTTGTCAGGTCATCAGGAAAAACCATTTTGCTATATAGCTGGGTATGTTTCTATAGCTGCTATGATAGCTATTAAATTCCTATTATAGCCAATAAATCTCTATGTGAAGCCTTATAGTTACTATGTCAGCTATACCAGCTATACTAGCTCATTTATGTCTATGAGAACCTTTTTCTGATACTAATAATGATAGAATTAATATTCACCAAATAGTTTGGTATGCATACAAACTAGCCCAATTATTTAATAGAAATCTATCACAAACATCCAAAGCATTTTCTGTACCCCAGTAAGCAGGCACTTGGTCTTTTCCAAACAAAGGCAACAAGTGGCAGCCTTGTTGTATACTGCTCAATGGTACTATGGAAGCTGGTGGAGTACCATCAGCTCTAAGTGCAGGTTTTGTAATCACATACGGTTTTGTAATCACATACGGTTTTGTAATCACATACATCATATGTGCTGGATCTGCACTACCTTTTAACTTGGTGTACCATTCAATATACGCCAATGGAATTTTGGGCCAATGTTTTGGTATACCAACAGAACCACCATGAAAAATGGCAGGGAGCTTGAATATTACTTTAACTCTTCCAACACGTGTACCTATGTCATGAAATATTGATTCGCAACTTGAAACTGATCATGAAATTAGAGGAAAATATTACCAGCAACACCTGTTGACTCTGCTTCTAATGAGTCTGATACGATAACATTATCAAACTGTGGAGCAATTCCTTTGGACCTAGGTCTTGCTTTGATGATTTCGTACTTTACACTTGCACTAGCATCATCTTCAAGGTGAATTGGAGTGAGTTTGAAACTAGTGAATACGTCAAGTGAATCAAATGGGAGATTTGCAATATTGACATATAACCTGGCTGACCGGCGATTCAGAAACTCCTTAATATCACGTATGAAGCCATGACATTGGTGGTTTTGTTGGATTGATTGAAGGGGTTGTTGTGGAAGAGGAGGTACTTTGGCTATTTTAATACCTAAGCCAGGTGGATTCTAGAGAATATCTTGCTGACGTAGAACTGGTCTATTTTGTAAAGACAATTGATAGCAATCAAACCACACAGTTTTTTCTTGTTTTGTTAGCCAGGTGGTCATTTGTGGATGCTCATTCCTATGATTTAATCTCTCCATGCATTCTTGGCCATATCTATGTGGAAACATTCAAATATTTTTGTGTTGTAGTTATTTGTAGCCCCAAACCAGCGAATAGAGTCAACATAGTGCAGTAGAGAGTGAAATTGAGGAATATTCAAATTTTCTCTAACACCCAGAGTGACGAAGATTGCTTTGTTTTGATGAAATGTTTTGAGAGCATCTGATAGATATCCAAGGGTTGTATCGCTGTGTGTGGGGTACTGAGAAATGTAAATGAAGTCCAAGAGTGATCTAATTGCAATAATTGCCTGCTTGGGGAGTTTTCCTACAAGGCATCCTAAAAGTATCTTGGCCATATCTTTTCTTTCGCCTCCAGATATCTGAGAGAGGCGATAAACCATTTTTGAAATGCTTTGATCCATATGCAGGAGGTAAAGTGCGTATTTTTGCATCCAGTTCCTCTGTACCTATAAGATCTTGGCACCATGAGATCATATGTTTAACGACACCTTGATATAACTGATGCAAGACATCAGGGGTAATGCAAAGATGAATATCACAGTAGGGAAATCCTTCCCAAAGTGGCCTGTAAACACCTCCAGATACATCTTTATCCATACATTGATCAAAAAATTCTCTCCTTGAGTTCGAAGAGAGGCTTGATTAATGACAGAGAGAGTCCAGTCAGACGTCCTAGGTTCCCCAGCTGCTTTATTTTCAGGGTCTGTTGCTGGATGCCTGCACTTGGGACATGTTCCATACTTTGAGCAAGTCACCAGACATTACTCAGGATAGTCGGCAACATAGCAAGCAAGAATAGGGTGAATTTTTCTCACTGCATCATCTCCACCTGTAACCTCCATTCCTTTATGTCCAACCTCAATAAGTGGCTCCAAAATCATCAGTACTGAGGCATGGAAAAGTCTTTGAACACGTGCTGTCTTCTCCTTTGTTGTCAAGCCTTTTTTCACCAATTTATTGACAGACAGATATCCAATAAGTACACAAGTGTGCTGAGAGGGTTTGCATCTAATAGAGCTGGGTATATTGCCTAGTGTAAGATATACTGGATATACAGACTTGTTGCCTGAGAACTGAGTCAACTGAGTTTTGTCTGTCGCTATTATAACAGGAGCAACAGATGCTCTCTGAGGTAGAAGAGCCTAAAATCAAAGAAATAAGTATGAAATTTAGAAAGGAACCACTGGCATGAATATATTAACCTGTACAGAATACCACCATTTGCCAGTCCTCATCTCATTAAATATACGATCATCCCTGTTGCTGTTTGTGAATATTCTTGAGGGTTTATAGACTATATCTGTTGCATGTGCTGGATTGCCCAACAAAGACGCAATGGCTTGTAAGGGGTCTCTATATTGTATAAGGTGTTTTTCTTCTGGATGATCATCAAAGTGTAGATATTTTGAGTGCCATTTGGCCCTTTCAGGAATTTTGGAGTCGATAATTTTTAGAAGGCTTCTGCTATTTTGATAAGAAAGGCCCAGTCTCTGGGAAAGCTGGTGTAAAGGTTGGAGGTCAGTTAACATAAAACATGAATCAAAGTGTGGAGGCGTCACTCACTTCAGGAATTGCCAGTAATCTGTCAAGAGATTTCTGGCCAACCCCCTCCTGCAATGCCAAATGTGCAAATTTCCAGTCTAATTCTGTGGAAAATGGAGCCCATCTATTATCTGGAAGATCAATGTCCATTTCATGGTCATCTTGATGGAACTGGTGAAAACTCTCCCTCCATTTATTATGAGCATCCAGATCCACCCTTATAACCTTGCCAGCATTTGTAACAACCAAGAGTTAGTTACTCTGGTGCACAACTAGAACCAGTTATCAACCAGCAGTGTGTACCGCTGGTCAATCAAAGAGAGGTGGAATACCAATCAGCAGTATGTACCGCTGACCAGTCAAAGTTGCTGAGGTAGCGGGTAAGCCCTCACACAGACTAAGTAGGGTAGGACCAAGTTAGTTGTGGGTAAACAACAGGAGGACTCGCTGAGGAGTCTCCTGGATCTATTGTGGTATATATACTACTACAGTTTGTTTGTACATGTTGTGCTATACAGTTGATAAGGCAGTGGCTGATGATGTCAGAGGGCGCAGCCCATGTGACCAGCTCCACTGCATGAGAGACTTGTAGCTAAAATAAGAAGAAAGGCAGCACAGCACGAGAAAGAGGAGTTTGAACAGAAGGAAAGTGTCGCATGGCATAGTGTGAGAAAACTACAGTAAAAGGTTAAAGCGGAGAATGAAAATAAAAGGAAAGGTCCGAAAATATGTTTCCGTAACACTACCCCCTCTAAGGCTCAACTTCCAGGCGAGGCCAAATACTGGAGGTAGTAGTTAAATTTTTGGGCATAGGTTGAAAAAGGGAATAAAAAATGTTCAAATCCATGCCTCTAAGCGTCCTAGGAGCCGAGGGATTCTTAAAATAAAATTTGCAAATAGCATCGCGGGAATTGTCCAGATGGGCTTCTGGTTCCCATGTTCTGTGCTCATCTCCATAGCCCTTCCATAGGACTAGGAACCCTAATTGTCCACGCTTCAAGTGTGCATCCACCACTCGTTTGACTTCGAACTCTTCTTCACCTTCCTGGGTGACTACAACCGGTCCGGGCCGGTCTACACGCCGTCCCAGTAGCTGTCCTTTGTAGGGTTTCACACAGCTAATATTGACCGTGGGTACTACCCTCATTTGTTTTGGGAGTTCCAGCTCCACTGCATTGGGTTTGACTTCCTTAATCCGGTAAGGGCCAATCCACTTTTTGGTCAGTTTTCTAGACTGCCGATCCTTCAAATTTAAGTGGTTGGTGTCTAACCAGACTAGGTAGCTGACCTTGTAGTCAGGGGCCTTAGAGCATCTATGCTCTGCCCTGTCTTTCATCCGCTCTGCAGTTTTAAATAGCGCTTTGCACGTTTCGTCCAAGACAGACTTCATATTTTTGACCATGTTCCCAGCAGCCTCGTTTTTGCTTTTGCCAGGTTCTACACCCATTCTCGGGAGGTACAATCTCGTCACCTCGAATGGTGCTCTTCCTGTAGCCGATGACTGTTTGATATTGTATGAGAACTGGGCTATCTTTAGCCACTCCCAATCTGTCTGTCTGACATCAATAAATATCCAGAGATATTGTTTCAACTCCTGGTTGAGTCTCTCTGTTTATCCATCGGTCTGCGGATGGAACACTGTTGATAGTTTAGGTTTGATGCCCAGCATCCGGCATAGTTCTTTCGTAAATTTGCTAGCGAATTGTGGTTGACTATTGGAGATAACCGTTTCTGGCAATCCATAAATAGACCATACAAAATCTTTAAATAGATCTGCCATACCAGCGGCGGTAATAGTTTTGTTGGTGGGGATGAACACTACTTCTTTGGAGAGGCAATCTACTACCACCATCACTGAATCATACCCGTTTGACTCAGGCAGATCTGTCGTAAAGTCAACCAATATATCCTACCAGGGACCAGCTGGTATTGGATTTGGCATAAGTTTACCGGCCGGCGGTTGATGTGAGTTCTTTGCCATGGCACATCTCAGACAGGATTTTACGTTACGTATTCCTGTACGTCTTTGACCATGCCAGGCCACATGTAGTTTGTGGAGATCAACTCCATTGTTTGTTGCCACCCAGGGTGTCCAGCCACTGGAGTGTCGTGATGTCTATCTATTGCCTTGATCCTTGCAGACTCAGGCATAGATTTTGTCTTTAAAATAGATTAGCCCGTGTTCCCATAAATAGTTCTCATTGCCATCAAGGCGTGCCTTCTCTTCTGAGGAGATGTTTTTCTTGAAGACTTCCAGAAGATCAGAATCCTGCCCAATTCTAACATTGGCAACCCTTGATTGGTCAATCAGGGTAACACATTTGTTGTCATCTTCGATGCCATTGGCATGATCCTCTCTTCTGGACAAAGTGTCTGCTTTCCCCATCAAATTTCCAGGCTTATGGATTAATTTATAATTAAACCTAGATAGGTACACCGCGTAGCGAGCCTGTCTTTGGTTCAAGTCTCGGGCTGTCATAAAATACTCCAGATTCTTATGATCAGTCCAAATTTCAAATTGGTGTTTAGCACCTTCTAAGTAGTGCCGCCAGTGCTCTAAAGCTTGGATGATGGCCAGCATCTGCTTATTGTAAATTTGATAGTTGCACTCTGTAGGCGACAAACTATACAATCAATAGGCGCAAGGCATCCAAACATTGTCAGGGCATTTTGATAAAACAGCCCCAGTGGCAAAATCAGAAGAGTCAGTTTCTAGCTGGAACTCTTTGTCTAATTCTGGAAATGCTAATATGGGTGCTGTTGTAAATGCCTGTTTAAGCTTATCAAAAGCTTCCTGTTCTTTGGCGCCCCAATGCCAAACAATGTCCTTTTTAGTGAGATTGTTCAACGGTCTCGTTATTTTTGCAAAGTTTTCTAAAAGTCTTTGGTAGAAATTGCCTAAGCCAAGGAAGGCCCTAACTTCTTTGACGCGAGTAGGTTCAGGCCAATCCAGTATAGCTTGAACTTTCTCAGGATCTATCCTGATTCTGTTCTGGCCAATTATCATACCAAGGAAGTCTACTTCCTTTACTTTAAAGTTACATTTTTCGGGTTTGACAAATAGGTCCCGTTCCTGTAAGCATCAAAGGACTTCTTGAACGATCACGATCCTGTCATGCTCAGCCTCATTGTCCGACTTTAATAAATCGTCAATGTAAATGACGACACAGTTCTCCATATCCGCAAAGATCTTGTTCATCATGCTCTGGAAGGTCGCCAGTGAATTGGTCAACCCAAAGAACATGACAAGGGGCTCAAAGGATCCTTGGTGGCACGTGAACGCGGCCTTCCAAGCATTTTCTTCTTTGATTCGTACATTATTGTACCCCCATCTAAGATTCATCTTTGTCAAGATCTTTGCACCAGCCAATTTGTCTACTAGCTGACTGATCAAAGGCAGCGGATACATGTTCTTAACCATGTACTCATTCAAGTAACAATAGTTCATAATCATACACTTTTTACCATCCTTTTTAGGAATGAAGAACACCGGGGACGTCATAGGACTTTTGGAGTCTGATGTAACCCTTCCTAAGTTGTTCATCTATGAGACTTGATACCTCATCTCTTTCTGGAGCAGAGAGGGGTATTATATGTTCTTTTCTTGGTTTGAAAGTGACCTTCCAATCTATAGCATGGTCCCAAGGCTTAGCCTCTGGGAAGCGCTCTGACACATGTCTTGAAAAGACTTTCCAGAAGTCATGGTACTCGGGAGGTACCAGCCTCTTAATCCCTTCCTCGGGTTTTACCTCGTCATTGTCATTGTCAATCTTTTCTAAAGATCTGAGCTTGTAAACGTGACCAGCGTTTATCTTTTCAAGATGCTCTGTTTGACAGACGCGACTCGGTTTACCCAAGTTTTCACACTCCTGAGCACAACGTGACAATGTGACAACCCCTGTCTGCCAGTCAATCTCAGGATTGTGTTTAAATAGCCAGGTCCAGCCTAATATTAAATTAATCTTCCCTAGTTGGGTAGCTTTGGCGGTGACTCGTTCTCTGTGTCCTTGGTACTCAACAACAAAGGAACATTTGTGCGTGGTGCAGCCACCCGCGTTAAGCGTACCATCAGTGTTATAGACGGGAATTGATACATCTAATTTTACAAGGGGGAGTCCAATTTGCTCCACCCAGACCTGATCTATGAAGATGCCGTTAGCGCCTGAATTAAGCAGTGTGCTGGTTGGGTGTACTATGCCTCGGGCAAGGTTTTCCACGCCAACATCTAAACAGATCTCCTTTTGGAACAAATATGTGCACATCAACACACACTTTGGGATTTCGGGAAAGGGTGGCTCCAACGAAGAAGAAGAATTGAGAGAAACATGCTTTTCTACTTTAGTATTTTCTATGTTTTTATTTTTATTTCTACCAGGATCAAGCACCCTATTGTTTGTCTCGCTGGGGCCACACTCCAAAGGAGACGGTGGTACAGCGGTGGTATTATAAGTATTTCTAGCATCAACTCTTTCATCATTATGATATCCCGAATCAGCGCTCAAAGCAGCTATATCGTCAGGAGTGTCCATAAAGAATCCACAGTTACAGTTTCGCATACAAGTACATACTTCAGATAACAAATTTAGAAATTTATTTACAGATAGCAAGCGGGGACCCCCAGTTACCTTTTTTTTACTTTACAAGAGAACAAGTCGACATGTCGTTGCAAACTCAACAAGATGTCAATGCTCTGTTGCACAACATGCGTGCACAGATCTTGACATTGATCATTCAACTCGCCAAGCTACAGGCAAATCCCCCTGCAGCAACCCCCTCGGTCAAGAAGAAATTCAATAAGGAGGTGGAAATCGTCGCTGACCCTGGCACTTTCGAAGGAGACAGAGCGCAATTTGCCGAATGGTGGATCAAGCTCCAAATATGGGTTAAGGCAAATTAGGATGCATTTGCCAATGATTTCGAGGTAGCCACTGCGGTACTATCTCGACTAAAGGGACCTGTGGCGGGTCGATACACCCAAGTTAGATTGCAGGAGTGCTACACCACGGGAGTATGGCCTACCTGGGACAATCTCAAAATAGAGATCAAAAAATATTTCAAACCACAAGCTGTACCTTACTATTTACAATTTTCAGGCTACTTCTGCAAGACCTAATGCCACAGCACTCAGCAAAGAAGAAAAAAATGTTCTTGGGGCTCTTCTAGCAAGAAAAAAAGGCTGTATTAGCCTCAGAAGCTAAGGCAAAGGAATTTGGTACGTGATAGAGCACAAAAACTGATACCTGTTTGCAGCTAAGCGTAAAAGAGCAGCAGCCATGTTGGCTGATGAAGAAGATTCTGAAGGAGACAGTCTACATGGCAAGAAAATATGTCGGAATGGTGATGATAATGACTATAACAACAAAAATGATAATGAGGATGTTGCTGATGATGATAACAATCCTGATGATGACAAGAATATGATAGATTATATTCTGGGTCATGCAGAAATATCTAGTGATAATCAAGATAATTCTGTAGTACTTCCTTTATAGCCTCTATCAGACGAGGAGGAGGAGGACAATTACCCAAAAAGAGTTGTGGATGATAATAAGGTAAGACTATTATTGCCTTGAGAACATTTATTTACCTGCCTACAGGTTGTAAGAAAAACAGATTGTCCCACTGTTTCTACATCTACATCTACTATGTCACGCAGCCCCAACATCATTTCTCTTCCAGAAACTAAGGCTTTGTTTTATGGCCAGCCCTATCATCAAATGTATTGCAAGCCTGGCTCACAAAGCCATGAGACTTTTTACTGTCACAGAAAAAGAATTTCTAAACCCCCTCAGTTGTCAAGCAATATGCTGGGATTTGTTGGTCAAAGCCACAGCAGCAGAAAATAACAGTGGCCTAGTGGACAAAATGAAGGAGATACAAGACAACTAGGTCCTCAAGTCTCAATTACTACAATACATGAGTTAAAACTTCTTCATATGTATCCATACTGATTATCACCATCAATACAGATGTGGAAAGGTTTCACACAGGTCAGAGGGGAACTTATTTCCCAAGCTAGAATCAGTGTATCCCTTATTTATGGCATAAAAAATATCTGCAAGGACAAACTAAGTAATACAATCTATTTAATCATAAACTCAGACACTTTATCAATAACAGCATAGATTTGAAGCTGTGTTATTTTAAAGCTTTATTTTAATACTTTTATTACCTGTAAATAATAGATATTACAATAGTGTTGTAGCATTTTAAATATTTAGAATTAATATCATTTGCTTTATTAATGATTTTTTTTTTTAGATATAATTGAGTATGGATCGATATAATTGCATTTAGAGTAAATTATAGTAAACTATAGCGAAAAAGTGCAAGGTCATTTTTGTTTTAATGATTGTGCTATAAACCACTTTTGATGATATAGCAATACTCTAAACTGCCTAAATACCAATAAAGATTATTTATGCAGTTTAGAGTAAGGGACTGTGCAAGAATCACACTTATGGATATAACAGATATTTTTGCTATTATAGCATATATTTGCAATTTATTGCATTTATATCTAAGTCATGTTTTCCTGATGTTCAATGTCACTGCCCTACAGTGAGTGGGGGGTTTAGGTTAGACTCAGTATCTGCAGCCTGACCTGGACTGTTGACTCTCATTTGTTTACCACAGGAAATTGTTATCAACAACTTTGTAATCACCTATGACTTTTCACCAGATAATATCCACAATCTCCTTGCACCTGGCAACACACAGATGCCTTGTGCAATGAGGCTTCTCCGTACCATTTCTACTTTATGTTTGTTCAATACAGTATCATTTAATCCAACACAGCAAAAGGCTCACACCACAATCTTGGTCCTCATTGCTATTTGTGATTGATTGTCTTACTGAGCTATTTGCATACCCGCTAATTATACTCTCCCAGCTTGTCATATCCGTACCGAAGGACAGAACTCCAGAATCTCTGAAGGAGAGACTTCCTTAAGTCCAAACCTCCCAAATCTTTGGTATTTTTGGGATTACGCTCCTCATAGTCTGCCGGGTGGCATAGCCCTGTACTGTTAGAATATACTCTGACATACCAATACCCCATAGGATAATACCTCTGATTTGTAAGCCAATCCAGTATGCAGTAGCTATACTGTGTAAGACGTCTGTGGTTGGATGTCATGTTTGAGATCCAATATTGTATAACCTTGGTCATATAGCTCAATTGGTAGAGCAGCTGGCATGTATCCAGAAGGTTCCAGGTTTAATCCCTGGTCTGGTCAATATCCAATTTTATCATGTACCCCACCCCCACATGGTACTCCGGATTCCCATTCCAATACTCTTGCACTGGACTTCTAGTCCGTCATATGCTTTCCTACGCACATTCTCATACTCCTTGTGGACTCTGTAGTTTAGACCTTATAATACACTCCTTGCACATACATTTCTCTCTCGCTAGATAATTGTCTGCATAGAACTCTGTACACACATTATAAGTTACCCCTTATGAGCTCCTACTCCTCTGGCAGTATATAAGTTATAGCTTCTGTATTCTGTTCCTGCAGTTCAAATATTAACTAAATTTCCTCACCTTTTTACAAGTCCCTTTCTAAGTCTCCCCGGTCCTTCTCCGAAGGACCTTTTACTCTTCTTTATTTCCATCCTCTACTCTCCTCAATTCATTCTGACAAGTTAGAGACCAAGGTCCATGGAAGGGCCTAGTACAGGAGCTAAGCTAAATCCCCATCTCGTACTTTGTTACCCCCTACTTCATCTCTGTACTCATACTCTGACACTCTGTAGATCACAGGTTCTAACACAGCTGCTCACATCACTGTCCATAGGCCCATAATATCCTATGCCCCTATTGCAGCA